>NC_056732.1:745763220-745813220 GCF_019279795.1 Protopterus annectens
GGACACCTCATGGCATTTAATCTCACCTGCCATTGAACTTCTAAAAGGGCCACCTTGTTGCTTATGTCACCCCCTTGATCTTCATATACCCTGTCGATAACAAAAAACAAGAACTTTTTGAAATTCTTGCAATAACAACTGTGTATAAACAACGCATTATGTGCATCTTTACTCTTTATACTGCGTACATGCTCACTTATTCGATCTCGCAACCTACGTGTAGTCATCCCAACGTAGAATGCGTCACATGTACCGCAAGAAGCCACATAAACTAAACATTTTGTATTACAGTTACACTGACCTGGGCATGCAATTGTACGATCAAAACCTTTTACAACCAAGTGTGTACCCTCACTAATAAATCTACAAACTCTACAACTACCACACTTAGACATAATTGATTTCCTAACCCTAGGCACCCTTTCCATAATTGCTTTTAAGTTAACACCTTTACTAAACACAATCCTAGGTGCCTTCCCAATTATGTCCTTTGTGTCCTTATCTAAACAGTGATTCCATACTTCATGTACCAATGCTGCAATGACAGTGGCCTTCTCATTGTAGTTAAGAATCAAGCAAGCTTTATTCTTCCCTATATCCTTATTCATGTTGTTCAACTCCATACTACTCGCCCCATTAACTTCACTTCTCAATATAGGTTCAAAAACAGTGTTCCTTTTCCTAACTACTTCCTTTTTAACCTTTAATAAAAGGTTAAGTGGATACCCCCTATCCATAAACATACCCACAAGCTTGTACATTTCCTCTCTAAAAAGAATATCATCACTGATTATCCTAGATAACCGTACCATTTGTCCCTTTGCCACCCCTCTTTTTTGATAATAGGGGTGACAACTGGAAAAATGCAAAAAGGAGTTGGAATAGCTATCTTTCCTGTATAATGTACTAGCCAATCCTTCACGATCCTTGAAAATTGTCAAATCCAAGTAGTTTACCCTGTCCACACAATATGTGTATGTGAATCGCAAAAAACTAGTGGAAGAATGAATGTACTCAATGAACTCAATAACACTGCTCTCATCACCGTCCCATAGGATGAGTAAATCATCCAAGTATCTGTTGTACAACACTACTTTCTCCCAAAATCTGGATTGAAAAATACAGGTTCTCTCCCATGCCAATAGTACAAGGTTTGCGAAAACTGGTGCGCATCTTGCACCCATGGCTACTCCCGAACACTGTTGATATACCTCACCTTCAAATTTGATAAAATTATTTTTCAAAACAGTTTCCATCAAATCACAAATGATATTAATCTTGCTTTTGTCAAAACTGGAACTAAGCAATAAGCTGTCCCGAAACATTTCCATGCCTTCACCGTGCGGAATGACCGAAAACAAATTCACAACATCTATTGTCAAAAAACAAAAGTTCCTAGTACACTTAACAAAAGCCTTCAACCTCTCCAAACAGTGCCAGGAATCCTTGATGATATGAGCTACGTCACTAACAACTATTTTACACACTTCATCCACAAACGCTGCAAGGGGTTCAGTCTTAGAACCCCTGGCAGATACAATTGGTCTAAATTGTAGCTGCTCCAGCCCTTTATGTACTTTAGGTATACCAAAAATGTTTGGAGTCACAGGGTATCTAACTGTAAGAAAATCAAATTCCGACTCTGTTATTTCACCTTGAAATAGGGCATCCAATAAATACAAATCAATTCTTCTATAGGCCACGTTCATTTCATTAACCGATACCCTTGTGTAAGTATCTGTATCTGCAAGTAAACCCATCATAGATGTCGAATAATCCATTTGGTTCATCAACACCATTCCCCCCCCCCTTTGTCTGGTTTCATGCATCTAATACTGTTCGAAGATTCCAGCTCTTTGAGAACACTTCTTTCTGCAGGGGTCAGGTTATCAGAACTAACATCCTTTCTCCCACATATCCTCCTAACCTCGAACTCCATAAGATTTTCCAAAACTGAAACCACATAACTACTAGGTGGTATGAATGTACTCTTCCTTTTTAACTTGGAATCACAGTTGTCACAATCCATCCCCTTCTTATCATGATAATATAGTTCCAGATTTAGTCTCCTCATAAACAACTTAATATTAATCAAAACCTGTGAGACATCCAATCTGAAACTAGGTACAAAACTAGTTCCTTTAATAAACAATTGAAAATGTACATCCCCAACTATCATATCAGTGTAATTATATATAAAAAAACCTTATTGTTTGATAATTTTACACTCAACACATGCCACAATGGAATTGTCACTTGCACACCCATATATGATGTCTTTTTGTCTGCACTCTAATCCATTACAACTGTTATCACTGGTACAATGAGGCAATACTACTTCATACAAATTGCCTGTATCATCAGAGTCATTCACTTCCCGATCATCTCCATTGACTGAACAATTACTGTTGTTGCTGTTACACATAACACCATCATGTAATATCATGCATTCATTACAATACACACCCCCCCCCCCATTGTTGACACACATTAAAACATCAGTGTAATTGGGCTCAACACATACATTTTTAGCATCAATGTCCAATTTGACAAAAGTCCCTATAGCCTCCTCAATTGGTGGCCCCTCGGACTGCTGTCCAAATATCTGTCCACCCTCATCGGTCTCCGGTCTTTGTTCCTCAGTCTCTCGGACCTGCGAGGTCCCGTTGCCTGCTCCAAAAAAACTTCCTCTTCAAAACCAATGTCATGCATTGCAGTTTGAGCCATATCAGAGTTACTGGCATGGCCAGAGACAGATCTACCTTGCCCCACCCCACCCTGATGAAAAATGTCACCAACCCGTTTGTATTGCAATTTATTGCCTGGGAGGTAGGCAGTATGATTTTGATAGTCAAGCTTGTCCCTGGCTAACTTTTTGTGTTTCAATGCCTTACTTTTGGCCACAAAAGCTTCCAGGTTCCTAAGAACCCTATGGAATTTTTCCTCATATTGAAAAAAAATTAAGTCTGTGGTAATGCTGTCGTGCAATCTACAAATTTCTCCTCGCAGTGCTGTTAACCTGGCCACATTGTTCCTGATAACAATGTCTAACATGTCCAACCCTGCCTTATCGAAAAGGGTAATCAATTCAGAGAAGGCTTCACTGCCTTCTTCAATTCCCATCGGCAATTTCCATAACCGGAGCCCTTTAGGCACTTGTTTAAGTGCCTTGGACTGCTCAAGGAACAAATTGTCAAGCTGGAGTGCCCTGTACTTGACACAAAGCTTATCATACCTTACTATCTGCTCCTCCAAGCTGTGGAAACTCGCCGACTGCATATCAGAACGAACCAAGCCGTTAACATCCACTGAAAATACCGGAGCCTCCAGCCATGACTGCAAATCATGGCTCCGTCTTCTTCTTTGCACTTCCCCTGACAAGGCCCCTCTGGCAGGTCGACTCCGATTGGTTGAGGCAGCACCAACACCATCAGACTCCCTCCGATTGGTCCCTGAGCTAGCACACCAGAATCCGAACTCCACGAACAGCGAAACACCGGCAACTCAAACCCGTTGTTTCCCTTGTATTGGAAACAACATTTGCAAAGGTATCCGACCTATTATAATTTTGCCCTGGTGGAATAGAGTCAGTATCATTAACGGGAGAATGGAGGGTAAATAGTTCAACTTGCGTGTCAGTGGGACTGACACACGCCGTATCTCCATCTTTACCATTGTCCCTCTCATAGGTTTTTAACAATTTTTGTACAGCGAAAGAAAGTTCCTTTAAAGCATTCTCCATGGTTTTTGTCAACCCACGATCCAGAAAACAGTGCTGCCACACACAAGGAATCAAACAACCAAATGCAACCCTACAAAAGGGCACAGCGAAATTGCAAAAATGACAAAAGGCAACAACAGGAACCTGAATCAAGGACCAACAATGAAAAACCAAGAGAATTTATTCAGAGACACGTCCACCGACTAAGCGCTTTCACCTAAAAAGGCATCCTCAGAGTCGGTTAGAACATCACAATCAACATATATATACATAATTAAAACTTGTTAAACAATGACATCACATTTTAAATGCACCAATGAGCCCAAGCACTGCCTCAACCCAATTAAAGATACAAACCCTGTTCTAATACAAAGCTAAAAAATGCTAAAAAAGAATTAGAACACAAAATAAATCACAACCATTAACTGCATACTATAACTTGTACATATACATATACACTTATATATTAAGAAAACTTACAAAAATATATATATAAAATACATATATCTCAGCCTGGAGACCTTGAAATGATGACTCTGTTAAACAGAATAGGTGCAGCATAATACAATACCCTCACCCTTTGAATTAAATACAACTTGCTTTCTGTTTTAACACTGGTTTGATGGATATACATTCATTGATACCCGGACACCTCATGGCATTTAATCTCACCTGCCATTGAACTTCTAAAAGGGCCACCTTGTTGCTTATGTAGGATGTAAGTTTACCTAGCTGTAGCCGACAGCCATGTTTCCGGCGCCAGGTGAAGCAGTGCCACATAACTGATCCAGACGGTTAATGATACATCTACCATGTGGTCATCACACCATATCTGACAGAGGTGAAATATGCAGCTTTGCTGGACAGGGTTGCATAGTATGGCAGGAGTATGTAATGTGTATGGCACAAGGATCTGTCCAGCATGTGGTGATCCTTGTACTAGGAAGGTGGATGTCCATGACGTATGTATTTCAGATCAGGATATGTACGTGTAGCATGTCTAACATCACAGTGTTGGGCATGTCTTTATGCAGGGTAGGCATCATGTTACATAGTGGAGATGAGGATTATGAATGCTGGTGTCGCTCATCCAAACATGGGCAATACCCCTTAAAGGTGATATGTGATCCGATATTGGTCACTTGAGTGATGAGTATGGCTGTACAATGAACTCCATGTTCATGGATGGCTCCCTGTCATGACTAGGGTTGCCTCTTATGACTACCTAATAGGCTTGGTGATGTCACTAGCTCAGGGAGGTAAACTGCACAGCACCATCCCTTACACACAGTGTCCATTATGTTGACCGCTGCCTAGGTGGTAGTTCATGGGTACAGGGTTATTAACCTAGCGGTGACAATGCAATATGCAGCTGTCAGATTGTGCACATATGTCACACACCTCACCCACAAAGCCCATTCTGTAGGTTGTCCACAACACTGAGTCAGCTACTGCTCCTAGGTCATAGCCATTCACATACTTACATAGGCAGATGCCTCCCATTTGTCTGTGTGGTATGGGCTACAATGAGGGGGAGTACAACAAATTAACCCTGTTTTACTGTAGCTGCCACTGGTGTGATATGCACATATTACTCAGACACATTTTGTAGTGTTGGTTCTGTCAACAGTCCACTGGCAGAACACTCCTGTGACATACAAAGGTACATCTAGTATACTGAGTGTAGGTGGAACACAGTATGGGTGATGATGTCCTATGACCTGTCATAGGTATGATATGCAGTGTGAAATCATCTGTACTGTCATCTACATCTGTACTGCTAACAACACATACATTGATTAAGGTTCATTGATTTTCAGACCAGACTTAGCAGGGTAGTAGTGCAGTGCCTCCCATTATGAGTAGTGTCTCCACTTTGCAGGTTGTGATAACTGTTGGTGTGCATCATTCAGTGTTTTCACAGACTGACATGAAGCTATGTTTTACATGATGTGTATGTGTAGAGCAAACTGTTTTGCCATATGTGTATGATACAACCAGGAATGTGGATAGGCCCCATGCAGCCTGAGTACACCTTGTACCATCATAGTTATGGTTACAGGGGCTCTGTAGTGTTCATGGATATGTGATTGTGTACCTTTTTTGGGGGAAGTGTGTTTATGTTATCTGACACCCTATCTGTATTGCTTATTCATGCTCAGCACTTGTTCAGAACATGTAAGCACTTCATGAGCTACTAATTACTATAGCACTAAATCCTCCTCATTACCTACAGGTAAGCACTGTTTGTACTTACATTTCCTGCTTCCTTAGAGTAAAACAGCTCTTGTACACACTTTCCTCACATATCTAGTGGGAAATAGTTAAATATTCAGGCATGTCCAAGTGTCAATTCCCAGTGTTATCGCCTGTCTATATGATGATTATGGGCATCATGAGGCAATATAGAAATTGTCTCATGTACACAGTCAATACTCCCCTCCTAACATACAACACTACAACCTGTGGGAGATGCACATATCTAGCCATGCTAGAGGTAAAGTTCTCTCCAACCCAGATTGAACCTGCAATCATGTGGGGATGTTAAACGTTTACACCACACCACACTTATCACATAGTCTCACTAGATCTCCACCACCTCAGGCCACACATAGTAAGACTACAACATTTGCGAAGCCTCTCAGTACTACTCTGTCTAGGCAACAGAGAACTCCAAAGCAGAAATGCAGGCAGCCCCCATCACCCAACCCAACACCATTTACTTATAGCACACAGACTCAGTATGCCCATCAACCACAGCCAATAGGACAATATAACGTACCCAACACAATAGTCATAGGTGACTCTATAGGTGGTCACACTGATATCCCACTCAGCAGGCTACACAAGGTGATAGTTATTGTCAGCTGCCTGTCGGGTAACAGGATCCACAACATAACCTATGCACTCAGGTCACTCCTCAACAGGTACAATATAACTGTGTCATTCTCCATGTTAGTGTGAATGCCATGAGAAGTACCTTCCTGGACTACATGTAAATAGACATGGAATAGCTCTCCGATCTTGTAGCCCTGGCAGGTATTGCCCTAGCCATGAGAAGCATTTGGCTTTCGTTCAGACTGATAATGCAGTACAAGGACTGAATTATTTACTTCAACAATTCATAGTTTCATAGTTTAGTACTAGGCTATCTGCCCTGGGGCATTTGTAAGCCTAGCCATAGTGATGTGGCTTTTGCCACCCCATGAAATGGTACAAAAATGTAGAGAATAAATTTAGAATACTGTGCCTCTGTCTAGTAGTGACACAATGAAGGTCCCCTTATATAATAGAATTAGTTTACTGTGCCCCTGTCTAGCAGTGACACAGATGTGACCCCTGGGGTAAACTTACGATCTCTCATCCACTCATCAAGATTTCTCTTGAAGAGAGTCAGTGAGGGGCTCTGCCTAATATGAACTGGGATCTTGTTCCAAAGCATGGAAAGCCTCTGGGTTATGAATCTATCCCTCCAGCATGTCCTATTCATACTTGTGCCGAGGTTTAAGTCTTTAGCTCTCGTGGTCCTGATGGATTTGGATTTTTTGAGATAGAGAATGTCCATCAGATCCTGATTGGACATGGCCTTGTACGTCAGGCAGAGATCACCTCTGAGCAGGTGGTATGCTACTGAATAGAGCTGAAGTTTCTTTAGTCTGGCAGAATAAGACATATGTTGGAGACCCTTGATCCTCTTGGTGAGGTACTTTTGTGGTCTCTCCAGCTGTTACAAATGCCGGGTGAGGTACATACCAAATGGGGCATTGTACTCAATCATGGGTCTGACGAGGGAGGAGTATAGGGGTACAATGACATCCTTGGATCTGGATGTGAATCCCTTCATGATGAGGTGTGCAAGGTAGAATGTTTTTCTAACCACTTTGGCAACGTGGGTGTCAAATGAGAGGTCACTGTCAACTTGGGTCTCTAGGTCTCTGATTACTTTTTCCGTACTCAGTGGGTTGCTGTCTATGTGATAATTAGTGGGTACTTTGTTTTTCCCAAAGGGGATGACTATACATTTTTTGGCATTTAGTTTAAGGCCGTGACTCCGGCACCAGTTGTCCGTTTCTGTGAGGCCTTTTTGGAGGATGTATGTGTCCGCTGGTTTATCGACTATGACGCCTAGTTTGCAGTCATCTGCGAACTTTGTCAGCCACAACCCTCCCATGTTTGCTTTAACATCTGAGAAATAAATGCCGAACAAGAGGGGTCCCAGGACAGATCCCTGTGGGACACCACTTGTGACTGGCTTTGAGTCTGACATTGCTCCAGCGATTTTAACTTTATGGGTTCTGTCCTTTAGCCAGTTTGCAACCCATCTAGTGACATAAGGGTTTATGTTTAAGCTGTTGAGCTTATCTATGATGCCTGAGTGGGGTATTGTGTCGAAGGCCTTAGCCAAGTCCAGGTAGGCTGTATGGACTGCTTTGCCCTCATCAATGGCTCTAGTGACTGTTTCGAAAAAGTCAACCAGGTTCAAAAGGCAGGATCTGCCCTTTACTAAGCCGAACTGGGTGGGGTCAAGTGTCTGTAGGTCCCCTATGTCTCTATTTATGAGTTCCATAATGATTCTTTCCATAGCTTTGCATACCAGGCTGGTTAAGCTTATGGGGCGGTAGTTCCCAGGGTCTGTAGAGGTACCCCCTTTGTGGAGTGGGACCACTGTTGCTATACGCCAGTGTTCAGGTACATATCCTGTAGTAAGGCTAAGGTTAAATAGCATTTTTATGTGCGGGTTTAGCTCCTCTTGGAGTTCACGTAGCATGCAACCCGGGATAATGTCAGGTCCCATTGATGCTGTGTTTTTAGCTTTGTTGAGGGTGGTTCTCACTTGGACATCTGAGATGACAGGGAGATTACATTCAGCTGGGATAAGTATTTCTTCTTTTGGGGGTGAGGGAGGGGAGAAATTTGCACTGAACCTGTCAGCCAGAATGTTGGCAATGTCTGTGGGTTCAGTGTATTTTTTGTTGTTGTGAACTAACTCTGAGCATATCTGAGGGTTTCCACCCAGGTTTCTAACATAGCTGAAGAAGGCTTTGTGGTTTTCTTTAGTGTCCTTAGCGATTTTTCTCTCAAAGTTGGCCTTGGATGTTTTCATGAGAGAACATAGTTTTCTGCTAATGTTGATCAGAGATGTCTTCCCTTTATGGGATTTTGCTCTGACGTGCAGTAGCTTCCTTCTTTTGTTATACAATTTGTTAATGGCTGAGGTCCACCAGACAGGACGCTTGCCTTTGGTGGAGAGGGACTTGGATTTATTTGGGATTGCATGATCCATGCATTCTTGGAGATGTCCATAGAAAGCATTTGTGAAGGATTCGGCATTGTGGGATGTGGTATCCACTGGCCCAGTGGGCTTAAAGGATACCATCTCAGTCTTAAGAAGAGTGAAGTCTGCTTTTGAGAAGTTTTTCACTGTGGTCTTTTGTGCTGGGGGTGGAGGTGGGATATGTATATCCAGGGTGATTAGTTTGTGGTCAGATCTTACTAGTGAGGGGAATACCTCCGGTGTGGAGCATTTTGTCCCCATGTTTGTGATGATCAGGTCTAGTATATTATCTCCCCTTGGCTATGCTTCTGGTGTCATTCCAAGGGTATCCAGTATCTGTCTGCTTTGAATGACATGGTCGACAGAACACAATGCTTTGGAACAGATGACCTGCATCTGTTGGCCCTGAGATTACGGATAATGGCTAAGGCTCTTGCTGCTCCTATAGTTCTTGTTTTAGGCACAGTTAAAATAACATATTCACCACCATAACAGGAACAGGCAAGCAAAACCTGAGGGTAATGCTACTCAATGCTTGACATCTTCATCTCAAATGCACTCACCCGAGGCACTCCTTGTAATGGACCACTTCAATATCTGTGCAGTGACTGGGACCTGCTTCTAGGCTCCTGAGAGCACCCCTGCACTACCAGGCTATTACTCATATCACACCTTTCAGTCATGTAACCAGAACCGGAACACCCACAGCGAAGGTGCATCCATATTTCCCAAGGATATCCACACCTCCAGGCTGGTTGCTTAGCACAATGCATCAGAGATAATCCAAGTGCAACTAACTCTGGCCATAACTGCTATACAAATTGTAGCTTGCTACAGATTCCACACCATACCCAACGGTTAATGGCCCTCACTTCTTGTTGTACCAGAAAGTAGTGTTCAAACATAAACTACTGATGTGCGACTGACACTACCCCACCATTAACTGGGATACCTACTCATGTACCGACACATTAGGCCAACGCTTTCTGGGATTCATAACCTCCAATCGCCTGGATCAACCTATCCACACCACCACCAGGGCCAACAGTATCCTAGACCTGGTCATTACCAACATGTGTGACTGGTGTTCCACACCTGGGATTATCTCCTCGTTGGTCAGATCTGAACGTACGCTAATCACCCTTGTTATCCACATCCTGGCAACACACCCTTTATGGAAAACACAGTACAATATTTCTACAAAGCCAACTTCAGGCTTCTTATGACAGCAGTAGTAAACGTCATGACACCCGTGTAGATGGACAATATAGTTACAACCGCTGAATCATACACAACTGCACTTAATTAGCACTTACATGACTGCATGGATCATGCTATCCCAAACAGAGCCATGACAGTACCCACCAGAAAATGGACTCCACTCTGGTGGTCCACTGCCATGGATATAATGTACAACAGAAGGAAGAGATTGTTGCAAAGTAGAGTACAATCCCATGAGTGGAGGAGCTCCCTGGTCAGCCTCAGAAGGAATCTGAGATCCCTTATCACATCCGCCAAAGCTAGCTACGTAAACATTACCACAACTAATTCCAAGGGCTACCACAAAGCATTTTAGAGGTATGTCACTACTCTCGATGGCGATACCCACATCTGCTCTGACATACAGCAGTTAGGCACGAACATTACAGAACCAACTGATATTGGCAACATCCTGGCAGATAGGTTCAGTGCTAACTTTACACCCCTCTCCACCCTAAAGGGCCCATATCTATACAGGAACAATGCAGAGTCCCTGCGATCACAACTACGCAGTTCAAAGCTGCACTCTCTAAAGCCAGGAGCACCGAATCCATGTGACCGTACAACATCCCAGGCTGCGATTTCCACAAACTTCAGAACAAAATGGCTCCCCACTTGGGCACCATATTCCCTAATAGCCTTGCATCAGGCATTGTGACCCCCTGAATGGCACACAGCAACAGTTATCACACTCCACAGAGGTGGCGCCACAATGGACCAGATGAACTATTGCGCTATACATCTGACTAGACTGTTCGGCAAGGTTATGGAGCACATCATCATGGAAATCATTCACAGAGACATTGGTGGCCTCCAAACCTTTGATCCCACCCAGTTTGGATTTGTTAGGGCCAGACCATGCCTCCTAAATCTGGTGGAGTCCTTTGAGACAATTACCAAGGCACTAGATGAGGGTAAGGAGGTCCACACAGCCTACCTTGACCTCTCAAAGGCTTTCAACACCGTTTCCCATTCTGGTATTGTCAACATACACATCCACCTGCACATCAACCCCTACATCACGAGATGTTATGCAAAGTGGCTCATGGACAGAACCCACACAGTGAGGGTAGCATACCCTAGTTCCTACTGTAAATCAGTTACAATTGGCATCCCCCAGTCCTCGGTCATAGGGCCCCCTCATGTTCTGTATATGCTTATCTGAGGTACAGGCTAGCACGGAAGGACTTACCCTGAATAGGTTTGCAGACGACTACAAACTAGGGGCCATGATTGATTCACCAGCTGATACAGACACCCTCTATAAGGGTGTCACTGGGACAGATACCTGGTGTCAATATCATGGCCTCAAGCTGCATGCCACAAGGTGCATAGACATCCCCTTTGGATTACACCAATCACCCGGGGACTATCACATAGGTGGTAGGCCCCTACATACATAAGACATAATAAGGGATCTTAGAACCTAAGTAGATAGCATCCACTCCTTTAATAACCATATTGCCAAGGTGGTGTGGATATCCTTCTACGTGGCCACCCTAATCTCTAATGAGTTTGTAGCCAGAACAAAGGCAGCCATTGTGCCTCTCTACTCACGACTTATGAAACACATTAAAGGGTACAACACCCCATTGAGGATGTACCTTATGAGACAACAGCAACGGCTTTAAATACCACAACATTACCACACCAAGAGGAATACTGACCTCCGAAGGATGACGTATGCAGCCCAACTACAGAAACCCCAACTGTACTCATTTGCATACCGCATACTCAGAGGTGATCTCTGCTGAACATACAAGACCCATGTCCAAAACAATATTGTTGGATATGCTCCACATAAGCAAAAGCCACTGAGAGCCACATGCTCTGGGATATGTACCTAAATGCAATGATGACTAGGACATGCTGGAGGGATACATTCCTGACCCGGACACTCACCATGCTTTGGAACATGATTCATATGTACATCAGGCAGGGACCCTCACTAGCACTCTTCAAGAGATACCTCAATGAGTGGATGGGAGACAGACATGTACACCAGGGATCACTGCAGTGGTTCTGCTGTACAGAGGCGCAGAAAATGAATGGCTCTGCTGTTCACAGGCATAGGACACTAACCTAGGGAGGTGCCACAAGTGAAAATACTGTAGTTAGGCTTACAAATGAACTTGGCCAAACAGTATAGTACCTAACTATGAACCTATGAAGCTATTACATGTCCTTTGTGCATGGATAATTGACCAGCTCTTCCATTTCAATTAGCTATCATGCTGATACACTGTCTGGTGACTACAAGTCATATGCATCCTGTTATTGTGTATTGTACATGCCAATAGACATACCTGATGTTTGCATAATATAACAGTAATGCTATGTAAAATGTTAGACATACCTACCTACAATACTGTACATTTCACATTTTTTTCGCAATATCCCACAATGCAAATCATAAATGCACAGCAGGACCAACTTAGACATGTTATTCTCAGTTATATGCTCATACATATGCCTACTGTTACAGTATATCAACATATACTATCCCCTGTTATGGCACGTACTTGTTAGACAAACCCTGCCACTGACAACGGCTGGAGTGGAATTGTTGTGTTTAAAGTCCTTATGTAGCATCCCTTGTGGTGTATGAGGTGTTTACCTTGTGGCCCACAGCAGTACACAGAATTTCTACGAGCGTTACTATGCTCAACAATACATCACTACATAATACCTTTTCCCACTATATGCATTGCGTACACTTTAATTAATACAGAGCAGGTACTACATACACTAACATACTGAGTGTTCTACATACCTTATTAGTATCCCGAGTTGACGATAATATAAGTCCTATTCCTTTTCTGTTTTAACGGTTTTCTCATATGTACATACGGTTTGAATGTATGACAAGCCATCCTTTTATATGTAGATACCAGTAACATGTGTTATCCTGCCACCAACTGGTGCTCCGGAGTAGATGATTACATGCACATCGGCTGTGCAGCTACTCCATTAGCCAATTACATGGCAACAGTGGGGTATAATTGAATACTCCACTTGGGCATTGTCCCTTTGCCCTACCTTCGAGGAAGACAGCCTGGATGTGTTGTTTGTGATGAATTGCAACACCTATATGGAGACACACAGAGATATTTTAACTTCATGGCCCCCGTGGATTGTGTGTAATGGCTAGAGGATGTAGTTCTATATGTGAATGTAGCTGTTATATCAGCCGTCTGATACAGGATTATTGCAACCAAACCATGTAACATCGGCGTCTGTTCCATTGTACAACAGCAACGATTTCACATAGGGCCATTATAGTGTCTCTCTCACAAGGTATGTTAAGGCTTCTGCAGATGTCATAGAGTGAGTGGATGTTTGTGATGTCATTACAGTCTGTATTGCAATTGTTTCAGGTGTGGGGGAGATGTAGGTGGGTGTACATAGCAGATGAATGTGTGTAGGAACTGCATTTATACATATTCCATATGTGTGTGAGGGCTCCTTCCCTAAGTGAAGACCTATCATTTAGTAGACTAATACTATGGTTATTGCAGGCATATTCATTATTGGTTCCTGTATAGCATGCAGGTGATGTTGGTCCTTCAGTCCCTTCAGAAATACATCGGTATGTAATGAAATGTTGCTACATGAAAGCTGTCTCGTATATTTCTGTCACAGATATTTGCACTCATTGGAGTTGTGTTGGTGACTGAACCTCTTTGGCCTGGGTTGCCACCTTTTCAAATCGCCATAGTGGGACATTTGCAGGACACAAATCGGAGTTTAGAGGCCGACACATACCCACGGTTAGTACAAAGTATAGAACATTACATATATGCCTATATAAAAGCTTATATTCTTGTAGTGGTTTACTTGCTTATCCTGTTTCTTGTTACAAGTAGGTATTTTAGATACAGATTACTATTTTATGCAACAATTACATTAAACATGGAACATGCAAAACATCCCGAGATTGTAGGACATTAGTATTTGTACTCATTTTGGTCAGGACACTACCGCACATAGAGGGACTGCCCCTCGCAAGGTGGGACAGGTGGTAACCCTATCTTTAGCTCATGTCCATAGCACATATTTGTAATAGTGTATAGACATATATACTCTCCATATCCTTTGTTCATAATGTTCAGTCGTGGTGGATTGTGTGATTGCTATGGTCCATGTTGTGCACATACTTGAAGACTTCAACCGCTGTATACGGCATACCCACGGATTCAGGAATGCACACACTTCCATCAACCACATTACCGTTCCCAGACTCCCAAACCCCACAATACCGAACACTCAAACTTGCGACAGTCAAACTCCCAGAACTATCACAAACACAGAACACACACACTTCCACACAGACACACTGCTACCCATCACATCCAAAGAAACCATCCTACACTACGTATGGCCATGTGGCCATGCCCCCATACACACCCCATGTGGGTGGCTGCGGCCCCCACATCACACCTACTGTAATAATCTACCTCCGAGATAGCACAAACAGACACACGAAGCAAACTCACACACACACATTACAGTCCCCCGAAAACACACACCACACTCAGAACACACACTTACACACACTACATCAATCAGAAACACATTTAAACACAGTACCTACCTGGACCACAGCACAAGAAGCACTAACTAAATGTCCCTTAACATTGTGATAATAGTACTCGTGGTTCTAGTGTTCCGGTACTGTGGTCTTTTGGTCTTTAAGCCTCGTGATTACACGTGCCGGTATGTAAAGCATTCGGTATTTGGTAGTATCCTATTTATATGTACCTCCATGGTTGTGTAGATTGTGTAGATGTTGTTAACCTATCTATATATTTGCATATATATATATATATATATATATATATATATATATATATATCGACATATATCTCTCTAGCACCCTTTCTCTCTCTATATTATATATATATATATATATATATATATATATATATATATAGATATATATATATATATATATATATATATATATATATATATATATATAGATATATATATATATATATATATATATAGAGAGAGAGAGAGAGAGGGAGAGAACACACCTTTCGTTGGGTACATGGTGGTGTATACTATTTCCCGAAGTCCGCCATTTTGTGTTTTAACCTGTCACAATACACACCTGCCGTTGGTACATCTCAGGTATTTTAGTGGTAGCTGATTGTGTGCATGGTTGTGTGTTCTACTCCTGGTCGTTTTACCTCTCAGAGCAGGCACTATTAGTACTAGGGTAAATAACGCACATTTCAGTGGTTCTGGGCAGCTTTGCCCGTGATCTGCATGATATTTAGCAAAGGTTAGACCTGTTTGCGCATATCCATGTAGTCATGTTTAAACTATGCTTACCGGCACTTGCCGGTGCAAAAACCCACTAACAAGTGCTTATATGTACTCTAATGACCTGCATCCAACATCCATTATTCAGGACATCGGAATTACGTAGCAGCCCTTGCAGGTCGTGGAACCAGGAACATGCAAGAGACAGTCAGTGGCTTTACCACTGGGGCATCTGGGATATGTACAAGTGTTATGGTGTTTAGTATGTGGATTGTACTATGGCTGTTCCTCCATACTGCAAACAAATGTGTAACTCAGTTAGTTTACATATGGATGATACCTATTAATGGCATGTCCAAGTGATGCTTAATGGATGTGCTCCAGCTATGGGAATCCATGTCACAGTGAGCCACACACTGTAATGTGCTACACCTTGCCACAACCATAACTGGAGATTGCTGGGGTGACAGATACCTGTCATGGGTACTCCCCATGCTTTGGAACTACATCCCTGATTACATTATATGGAGTCCCTCATTAACACACCAGGGAATCCTTGCAGAGTGGGTGGGGAACAGTGGTTACACCCCAGGGATCCCGCAATTGGCTCTGCTCCACAGTGGGACAGTTAGTTAATCAATGAGGTGGCGACAGCAGACACATTTTGGCTAGGCTTATGAATGGCCTCTGACAATTGGGCATGTACCTACCGATGTACCTAGGAACCTATACATACAGTATCAACACATGCTGTTAGCTTAATTTACTGTTCAGGTGTTGACTTACTTTGTACCAATAGCTGTTGTGTGTGCAATAGTTGAGGGCTGCCTATGTAGGATGCACACAGTAGACCACCTATACATGACAATTCACAGGTGGTCATGTGTGTGCCATCCATTTTACAGTGTGTGCCGGTGGAGAAGTGTGTCAGTCCATAGGGGCCTACACTGTCACTGTATGTGCTATACGTTCCCTCTTTGCCAAGGCATGGGCATATTGGGCATGCCTCCATCTGCCTACTGGGGCTGTCACAGGGTGTTCGTGATCTGAATCCCTCTGTGCCTGTGGTGCCCTTGGCAATGGCAGTGGGCTGTGAGGGCCTTCACCATTATGTCCCTGCTGGAGCTGTTTCTGCAGGATCATGTTATGTAGCATGGCACATACTATGAAGATGTGGGCACATGTGCCTGGAGAGTACTGCAAGGCTCCACCAGATATGTCCAAGCAATGGAACCATGATTTTAGCATCCCAAACACATGCTCAAGGATGATTTTCATTTGTGCGTGTGCCTCATTATGGCGTTCTTGCATGGGTGTGTGTGCATTTCTGATGGGAGTCATCATCCAAGGCTCCAGTGCATAGCCAGCATCCCCCACAAGGTGGCCATATGGGATGTTCCCCCTGACAAATACCTGGTACAACTGTGAGGCATGCCAGATGTGGGAGTCGTGGTAGCTTCCAGGGCTGCCAGCATACACATCCGTGATAATGCCCTGGGCATTGCACACGACCTGGCAGTTGATGGAGTGGTATCCCTTGCAGTTTATGTAGCGCCTACCATGCCCACCGGGTGGTGACTTGATATGTATGTGCGTGCAGTCTATTGCACCCAGTACCTCCGGGTAGTCTGCCACATGGTGGAAGAGGTGCATATTGCTGGCCAACTCCTCCTGAGTTCGGGGGAAGTATATATGCTCATTGGCATGTGGTAACACAGCATCCAGGAACTGGTGGAGTACCCTGGATGCTGATGCCTTTGAGATCCCCATGATATCTCCAGTTGGCCTTTGAAAGGTACCTGTGGCTAGCATTCTCAAGCTTACACATACCTTCGTGTCCACTGGGATGGGTTTCCCTCTGTTGTTTCTGGCTCTGAGGTGTGGCTGGCACAGCTCAACAATTTGCTGTATGATGTCCCTGTCCATCCTGTAATGCTCTACTATCTCCAGATCATCTAGCCCCTGGTAGGTTACCCTTGGTATGAACACTCTTCTCCTCCTCCGGGGTCTGAGGTGGTTGTCAGCATCATCCTCCACACTACCTTCAGTCTCCAACACATGCTGATGAATCACAGCTATAGTAGCTCCCAACAAGTACATTGTAAAAGTTCCCCATCTGTTTACACTGATGTTGCAGTTTTTGGGAATACACGAGTGTGTGTGAAGTGCCTTCACACTTTATACTATTGTGCTTTGGAAGCTGATGATGTCATAGGGTGTGTATGTACAATCAGAGCTGCAGGGTATCTTACTTATGTGTTTTACTGCAGGTACTGCTATTGTGGTGCCTTTGCATTTAGCTGCCATGGATCACCTCTTGCCCTTGCCTTCACTTTTCAAAACGATTCCCCTCCCATTGTCAGGCATGCATCCCGCAGCCTGCTTTCTTGTTTTGTACTTTCCCAACCCAGGATTGTGTTGCGAAATGTGTTCTCTAGCCGATCTACTGTAGGTTTGCTATGCTCTGCTGTGACAGATCTCTTTTCTTTGGAATCCGGCACCTCCCCTATCCTGTTCTGCAGGTTGCTACTAGCAGCCTTGTTAGCTACTGTCAATGGCCCACTGTGAGTTAATAGGTGTTAGTTACTCAGTTGTACTCCAATTACCCTTCTGCAGCATTTCCTTATTGTCTTCCCATAAACCTTCCTATTTCAGCTGTGGTGTGCACTGGGTGCAGCCATTTACCGGGGTTTCCAGTGCGTTGTCATCCACATACACATGCGCTTTTAGTCACCTTGTGTGCTCTCAGCTAAGCAAAGCTATGGCTACATCCACACCCATATCCTGCGGCTTTGCTTAGCAATGGGCAACCCAGATTAGCAATGCTCCAATGTGCTTACAGCTACATTGGCACACCCCTCTGCTGATGTCGTGTATACCTCCAGGCCACTCCTTGGTGTTGTACCGCTGTGCCGTGTGGTACATCCTTAGGCTGGTGGGACGTTTGCGATTCAGTATTACTTGCCTCATTTGCATGGCATTGACTACTAATTCATAGTTACCGCGCCGAACACTGTCACAGACCCTTAGCAACCCTTGCACCTTGGTTGTGGTATAGCATGCATACCATTGACTATTATGGCAAAATCATGATTTGTGTTACATTGCAATTTTATGACATCTGTATATATTTTCCTTGTGTTCTCATTTGTGCACACATGCCCTGCAGTTGTACTTTGCGTTAGTGTGGCCATGACATTAAATGTTATTTTTTATGTGTTATGCATGTTTTTTATGCCATTTGCTGTATATTTAGCCATTGGCATATGTTAACTTTGTAATACATAAGTTTGGTCTGCTTTCATAGCTCCGATGTTCTGTTTGGAAAAATGTAAACTGTTTTTTTTGGTTTACATTTCTGTATGCTTACGCTACGCCTGCACCACTTCATGAATCGCTATTTACTTTCATTTGCATGCTGCACTACTGCGCATGGGGTGATTAGCATACATGAGCCAAGAGCTGCACAGATCTGGCGTATGTTGTTAGTGCATGTGGAATTGGATCGTACCTGAATTGCTCGGCAGCCATATTTGGCATTAGACCGCCTACGCTACGCCTGCGCCTAGCGCAAGCTTCATGAATCCCAGGGTTGGTGTTCTGATAGTGGCGTCCTTGTTATGTTGGGTGCTCTACAACCTCTGACAGACTGGAGTTTGAGCATTTAAGTGAATTTTTGAATGAATCCTAGTTATTTTTACTTTCTTCATTTCCTACTAATTTATCCTGGAATATGCTCAGGTTTGAGGCTATTAAATGTAAAATCATGCATGGTCTGTTTCTGTTGTGGCTGAGCAACATGATCAGTTCTTTCTCTATTGGAGTGGCTTTGAAGATAATATGTTTAAAAAATGGTTAGTCTTTGGACTGGAAGTTTAAATTAGATTCATTCTTTCCTTGTTAACTGCAGAGAGGTGGACTTATCATGAAACTATAAAGAAAACTGTAAGAATGACAAATCTTAAAATACTATCTGGTACTTCAGACAAAAAAATAAAACTGAAAATAAACCACCACACTTCCACAATAAACAACACTTTAGTACATTAATTAAATAAAACTCTAAAACAAAAAGACACTCCACAGACTAAGCATTTTCACCTTCCTTAGTTAGGCATCATCAGAGTCTAGTGGGCATACACAAAATGCAGGTTTCAATAGGAAACAGGTGAAAAAAGCCATCTCTTAATAGTTTAAAACACTGCTAAATGCCTCATTAAAAATTATACTGTGTAAATTATATAAAATAGTATTGAGAACAATAAAAAATTAATCAAATACAATCACATAAAAAACTTAAAAATAACACTAACTCTTCATTGAAAAATAAATACTGAATAAATATCTGTATAAACTTACTGAAATAACTTTTTATGTGGGTATATAAAACAAATACATGGTATTACATCATTTCAAGACAACTCCCATAATTCAAATACATTTTGCCCTCTGTTTCAAAATGCTGGAAATTGAAATATTGTCATTGAAACATGGCTTAACCGTGGCATTAAGTATTAGCTGCCACTCAGTTTCCTTAACCTGCAAATCCAGGTCTATATCACCCCCTCTTGTATTTACCTCAGTTATATCTATAACAAAAAATATGATTTTTTTTAAATTGACACACTCCCTCCTGTGCATATATAGGGAATTACTTTGCTTACCAGCCCTAATGTCCGTATTGTGCTCAATGATCCTGTCATGTAATTTCCAGACCGTCTTGCCCACGTAAAACACCGGGCATGAAACACATGTAGCAATATAAATAACACATTTCGTGTTGCAATTGCAATGGCCAGGGCATTGTAAATTCCTACCATATGACTCAATTTTAACATATACCTTACCTTACTTTACCTAGTCTGACTTCATTAGATTAGCTGCTGCTAATAATTGGAACAGGATTTGTGTTTAAATTTCTTTTTAACTGCTGTTTATATCAATATAGTTGATTTAAAACTAATCTTAGTGCTGCTACCAAAGTCTTAAATATGTATTACTGCTAACCAGCTGTTATGTCCCTGTGTATGACTGTTAATCTCACTATGCATCATGGATTTTTGTAATGTACATTAGATACTACAAGAATTGTGGCAGGCTTTGAATACTAATATTGTGTGAAGTTCTATCTTGCTTTTTATTTTATGTCTCTTATCCCCTATTTTGTCTCTCTTGCCTCCTAAGAAACTCTACCCACCTAGGGCTTGTAGTGCTAGTCCGCAAGAAGCTTAGAACCCTCTCCACATATCAGTGGGTCACCTCCTTGCTTATCAAGCTGACAATCCCTTATCAAGGATAACAGTAAAGTATGTCTGCTGAATAATTCCTACAAGAAATACTACTTTTGACTGCACCAAAATATTTGTATACCTAGGCCTGAGCTATGATAGCCTACAGCCTTTGCTTTTTCCCCCATACATTACCTTTTTTATCTATCCCTCCTACCTGTATAGATACCCTCCTGTTTTATTGCTTTTACTCACTGTCCTATTGTAGGCTACCATTCTTACTCACTCCCACTCTAGCCTGCAATACTAGAATCGTCCACTAGGTGTTGCCCTATCTTCAGATATTGTACTACTCCCCCCTTTCTTTTTCTCTCTTTTTTACCTCCTTTCCCTAGCTCTGAACTTCAGCAGTCCCTGAAGTGCTACTTAGCTGTTACTGTTGTCTTCCTTCATTTCTACTGCCCACTGACACCTTTTCAGTTCTCTCTCCTCTGGTTTTCCTTTCCACCTCTAACCTCCTGACTAGAGACTCCCTTAGCCCTATTTCTACTCCATTCTACCACTAGACTCAGCCTAGCTGATTGTTTTTCTTTGACTGTTTCAGTATCTGTTTCTACCCACTCCATTCGCCCTGCAGGCTCACTCCGCTCCCCTCCCTACCCCCAATTCTCACCCACCCCCAAGGGCCCTACCTTTATACTTCCTAGACCACACCTCTTCCTCCTCCACTTACTCCCAAACCACACCCCTACCTCTCTCATCTCTCTCCTAACACATACCTTCGTTTCCTCACTTCTATACTATCATACCTCGCGTTCTTACATTTCCTCTTCATAGACACTCTTCTCTCTATCCTTTCACCCTACACACTCTCCTGTTACCTATTTCTACTAATATTACCCTTTCACTTCTCCCTTCCATCCACAACAGACACTACCCACTCTCCCATCTCCTCCCAATACATTTCAAGCTTCTACCATCAAATAGCCAGTATCTACTCATAAAATGAAGAATCAACACATCCCACCCTTTATCACACTCTTACTAACTATCTCACTACTACCTCCTTTAATCCTCACCCATCTATTCACCTTCTTTGAAAACCCACTAGACCCAATCCAAAACTATCCCAAGAAAGAAACCATCTCTCCAAACTCACACCTACAATTTACACATGCTAATATAACATTCTCATCTAACTGCATACTTCCTAAATATCATAGAACACAACACACAAAATACAACAACCTAAACCCAAGGAAATGTCTATCTCATTATAGTAGAATCCATAACCTATACCATCTAAACCTAGTACTCTCTTTAAAGGATGGTGACATCCACCCTAACCCAGGGCCCCCAACTACTCCTTTTTCTCCTCTCAACTCCAAAATATGTCCTACCCAAGCCTTTTTCAAACAATCTAACTCACTTTTTATTGCTCGTCTTAATATACGCAGTATAAACAATAAAGTAACTCAACTCCAAGCCCTAACTGAAATCTACTCCTTCGATATACTCTGCTTAACAGAAACTTGGTTAAAACCTACAACCAAAGACAATGAGATCATCCCACCTGGATATAATATCCTAAGACTAGACCGAACTTCCAAAAAAGGTGGAGGAGTTGCTATCCTATATAAACCTAGCTTACAATTAACCACTCACAACTGCAAACCACCTCTAGACTCCAATGCAGAAATTCTTATCTCCAAACTTCTTATTAACAATGCCAAATCCATCTATATCATTTGTATATATCTACCTCCTAGTAATAACATAGCAACCATGGAAAATATTCTTTGCTGGCTATCCCAAAACCTGCCTCAAGAAACCATCATTCTAGGTGACACAAATATTGACTGGACCTGCTTCTGCAGCAACCTCCCCTCAAGCCATATAAACCTGTATGGGTATTCACAAACCATTACCTCCCCTACCAGGATAAATAAATCCAACAAGAAATCAAGCTTATTAGACTGGATTCATTAACCATCTTCCTCATACTTATGACTCAGGAACCCTCCCTGATGATTTAAGTGACCACTCTCTTACCTATATCATCAGACATAAAACCAACTTTCCCTCTCCAACATCCATTAAAAACATTAGATCTAAAAAGAACTTTAACCCTGAACTTTTCCAGATGGAACTAAAAGCATGTAACTGGTCACCCTTACAAAACCTACCTTTAGATGAAGCCGTTAGATACTTTAACTCCAACTTCCTTGCCATCCTGAACCACCATGCCCCTACCAGACAAATTAGAGCTAAAAACAAACATGCTCCATGGCTCTCTAAAGAAACCAAACAAAAAATCAATGCTAGAAACAAACATTGGGCAAAATGGAGAAAAACTCAAAACCCTTTACACCAACAAACCTTTAGACAACTAAGAAATCAAACTAAAAAAGCTATAATATCTGACAAAAAAACTACTACCTCCTATCCCAACAACCCAGTCAAAACAAGCCAAAGAAATTTTGGTCTAGTATCAAACAACTACTTCATCCAGGGCAATCCATCACTCCTAACCCACAAAACACTGAACACAAAACACCAATAAATATAGCCAATGATTTTAATACCTTTTTCACTGACACTATACAAACACTAGCTAGTCAGCTCTCACCTAACAACTTTACTTTACCTACTAATAAAGCAACCTCTCCCCCTTCTTTTCACTTTCAACCCACACCAACATCATATATACTAACCCTTCTTCAGAAATTGAAACCATGCTCTCCCTCAGCAGACCAACTACCTGCTGAATTCCTACAACTAGCCGCTAAAACTATTGCCTATCCAATATCTATCCGGATCAATAGAACTATTACCGAAAGTTATATCCCTACTTTATGGAAAATTTCCCATATCATCCCCCTCCACAAAGGTGGGCAATCCACTGAACTCTCCAACTATCATCCCATTGCCCTCCTCTCACCTCTGGCAAAGATCATGGAAAAATGCGTTCACAGACAATTACTTGACCATCTAACACAAAATAATTTACTAGCCAACTGTCAGCATGGTTTTAGACCTTCACATAGCACCACTACTGCCCTTCTTTCCTTCACAGATAGTATCAACAAACACCGCAATCTAAACAAACTCTCTTCTGCCCTATTTATTGACCTGTCTAAAGCTTTTGACATGGTAAATCACCAAATTCTCATCACAATACTAAAATCCCTGTCACTTGATTCATCCTCCATAAATTGGTTCCAGTCTTACCTTGACAAAAGACAACAGGCCGTACTATGGCACAAATCTCTCTCTACTCACTTGCCAGTCAACCTTGGTGTCCCCCAAGAATCCATCCTTGGACCTCTACTTTTTTCTATTTTCATCAATGACCTTCACCTTGCCATCCCCCAAGCCACATGCATACAAAATGCAGATGACTCCACACTGATATGCTCAGCCCCCTCCTCTTCTGAACTTCTCTACCTCACCCAACTAGTCGTTAACACAGTTGAGCAATGGTTCACACATAGATGCCTTCTCTTAAACCCCAAAAAGACTAAACTCCTCCTTTTCTCTCCTACTAGAAAATACCCCCCATTGGATTTCTCAGTTAACTCTACCAATAAAACTATTATATCACCTGAACCTACCACCAAACTATTAGGAGTCACCATCGACAATAATCTAAACTTTGATACCCATATAAACAATACTATAAAAACTGTCAACAAAAAGTTAGGCTCTCTATATAGGATAAAATAATTTCTCCTACCTTCAGCTCGAACCACAATAGCACACACTCATCTAATCTCTCCTCTTCTATATGCCTCACCTATTTTTACTAAACTATCTAAAAATAATCTCAGCAAACTTGAAATGTCCTACAATAACATCGCCAGATTTGCAACAGGTAACCCATTTAGAACCCATCACTGCCTTAATCTAAAACAGCTAGGATGGCTTGAACTACAAAATCTAATTAAATAGCATCAACTAACTATAGCTCACAAAACCCTTTACACACCTTCCAAAACACCTATTCTTTCCACACTAATCACTCCCTATAAAAACCTAGATTCCTAAAGGTCTTCTCAGAAACTCCTAGCACATACTACTAAAACAAACAACAAGGCTGGTGACTCACTTTTTTCTAATATAGTTGGAAAAGCGTGGAATCTCCTACCAAATGAACTCTCCACACTTCCCTCACTTTCCTGTTTCAAAAACAATCTGAAAGTGCATCTCAAAACTCACTGGCTATGCCCATGCTCTAAACCTGACTAGCTCAAGAGTCACTAAATACTCTGATCTTTCCATCCCATCTACTCTTCTAAAGAAACTTCTTCCTTATAAAACAAGTTCTACTAACTATCTCTAGAACTCCTAATCTATATTACTTTCTTCTGCTATGACTGAATTCTATACTGTAAATTTTGGGTTTTAACTGCATCCTCTGTTATGCCTGTATTCTACACTGTTATTTTTTTTTACTATGATAACCTGTAATTGGCACTGTAAATAGATGTATTTGTCTTCTATATCCGTAGATAGAATTGTGTTAAATTCATTGTATTACCTAGGAGCTTATCTCCCCGGGCCTCTACTGAAAATGGACATGTATCCAGTTAGACTAGCCCGGTAAACAAATGTAAAATAAAAATAAAAATAAAATAAAATATGGTCCATCACTGATAACTCTACAGATAGTGCAAAATCCACATTTGTACATTTTGGAAAGATAGCTATACTTAATTCTATCTACATCTTTCTCTAAAATTTCTTTGATATTCTTTCCTCTACTATAAAACATTTTGGGTTCCATCCCTAATTTCTTCTTTAAATCATCATCAAAAAGTCATCCCCATATTTTCTTCATTCTGTGTTTCAATCCTTCAATTTAAGGATGAGATGTTCACCCTTATAGGAATGTTTAGAGAGAGGGGCTATCCTACCAAATTTCTTGTGTTGATCAAAAAAGAGGCATTTAAGAATTGTGCCACTAGAGTTAGCCCCATTTTAAAAGGAGGGCAGAGCAGTGCAGTAATTAACCAACATGACAATTTTAGTAAAGATGTTATGATAGTGCCATTCAGTTAAGATGCTCTACAACTGAAACACAGAATGAAGAAAGTATTGGGAGGACTTTTTGATGATGATTTAAAGAACAAATTAGGGATGGAACCCAAAATTGTTTATAGTAGAGGAACGAACATCTAAGAAATTTTAGAGAAAGATGTAGATAGACTGAAGAATAGCTATCTATCCAAAATGTACAAATGTGGATTTTCCACTACCCGTAGATTTATCAGTGATGGACCATATGTTCAAACTGAGGCATATGGTAGAAATGTACAGTGCCCTGGCCATTGCAATTGCAACACAAAAATCTGTTGTTTTAATTGCTACGTGTGTTTCATGCCCGGTGTTTTACGTGGGCAAGATGTTCAGGAAATTACATGACAGGATTATTGAGCACAATAGGGACATTAGGATTGGTAAGCAAAGTAATGTCCTGTATATGCACAGCAGGGAGTGTGTCAATTTTAAAAAATTCATATTTTTTGTTATATATAGAATTGAGATAAATACAAGAAGGGGTGATGTAGACTGGGAATTACAGGTTAAGTAACAGAGAGCCAGCTAAGACCTAATGTCACAATTAAGCCAGGTATCAGTGACAATATTTCATTTTCCAGCATTTTGAAACAGTGGGCAAAATGTATTTGAATTATGGGGGTTGTCTTGAAATGATTTAGTGCCACGTATCTATGTTTTATATATACACACATAAAAACATTATTTCAGTAAGTTTATCCAGATATTTATTCAGTATTTATTTTTCGATGAAGGGTTAGTGTTATTTTTAAGTTTTCTATGTGATTGTATTTGTAATACTATTTGATATAATTTACACTGTATAATTTTTAATGAGGCATTTAGCAGTGTTTTGAACTATTAGGAGATGATATTTTTCACCTGCTTCCTAAAAAAACCTACCTGACTGTTTTAAGCAGGGGTGCAAGAGCCCCTGCACCACCCATGTGGGGGGCTGTGGCCCCCATACCCCCTGCTCTTTAAATATACCAACTCCGAGATCACAAGATCTCGATTGAAACATTCGAACTTTTAAAAGTTTGATAACATAATACGCACTCTCCTATTTAAACCTACATTCTGTAATTGCCCACTAGGCTCTGATGATGCCTAAGGAAGGTGATAGTGCTTAGTTTGTTGAGTGTCTTTTTGTTTTAGGGTTTTATTTAATTAATTTATTAAAGTGCTGTTTATTTTGGAAGTGCAGTGGTTTATTTTTAGTTTTATTTTTTTGTCTGAAGTACCAGATGGTATTTTACGATTCATGGTTCTTACAGTTTTCTTGATGTCATGGTTTACAAACCCTGTTATCTTCACTATGGAGTGGCCTAAAATGTTGGAAGCATTGGTGGAGGAGCTTACAGTTGTGCTTTGTGAATTATCTACAGGGTTAAAGGAAATTAGAAGATGTGGTGAGACAGAACAAGTTTTAACAACTTTACAAGAAGAGATATTCACACTACATACTCTTCTTTTGGGTTCTATGAGTGCAGCAGTTGGTAACGTTCAACCGACACCCCTCGTTGTTAACGGAATTAATGGACTGTTCCAAACCCTGTCATTGGTATATACATCACAGGTACAGTGACAGAGCAATGGTTATGGAACATTATACACACAATTAACATCTCTTGAACATTTAAGTAGAAAGTTTAAATCACTGCAGTTGGACAATGAGTTTCTAACTCAGTCAACTAACTTAAAACAGGTACCTGCAGGTCTTCATATTTGAAAATTCCCCATGGGCACTGAGAAGGGTTCGGTTATGCACCAGGAGCTGTTGGATCTATTTGACAGAACGGGAATGGAGGTGATAAAAATTATTAAAAAAGATAATGAGAGAAAACTTTTGAAACCTGAAAGTGACATTAAATTGTTAAATGATAGTATCATGAATGACTTACTGTTTGAGCAAGTGACTACTAAATACAATAAGATATTTTTGGATTTAGAGAAATTTTCAGTGGATAATTGTAAACGGAAGCAGAGCTAATTGAACAGAGACAGGGATGACTATGTCCAAAAGAGAGCTTATCCTGATCCTCCCCCCATTTCTAGAAATGATGGGTTAACTGCTAATACTCATGAGATAAACAATAGTGATGATAATCAGCCTAATGCAGTTGAACACTATGATAATGAACATTTTTTTAGAACAGTCATCCCACCAGAGATGATCAGAATGCCTAATAAATCAGAGGCAATACCAAGTTGAGCATGGTAACTTCTTTCAAAGAGCAACCAGGGATTGCTCAGTGAGGGGGAAGTACTGTGGGAGAGAGAGGGGGAGAGGGAAACAGATGTATTAGCAACCTATCTTGTGATATATGGGATTTCAATGCATGTGATTTTGTGCAACTAGATGGCATGACAAACACATTGGTTGATGATAATTCACCCAATAACATGCAGGCAGCATCTTTGGTGAATTGTAATGTGAATTATGGCACAATATACAATTTGAGTGACTTCATTTTAAAAAATGAACGTTGCTCTTTTTGACAAAAGGTTTTAGTTTTGTTCCTGGATTTAAAACATATATTGCCAAATCACTTATTAATTTGAGGTTGTTTACCAGACAATTGAATCTGAGATTGTATTTCATAAATAGAAATCAAACTCCTAGAATAGAACCTGTTACATTGAAATGCAAAAGCACCTTTGTGTCTCCTAGCAACCCATTGGTAAATATTTTTGAACAGTTAATTGAAAATGAGTTCAGAGAAGTGTGGAAAGGAAGCCAACTTAGATATGACAATCTTACAAGAGATAAACAGGTATGCCTGAATGAGATATCCACCAGCAAGGAATATAGAGTGATGAAGACTGACAAAGACATGGGGGTAGTCATTATGAAGCATATGGACTATGTGTGCAACATGTACCAATTACTTGATGATGACGACACCTATGAGAGGGCATCCTTGAATGAGGTCAGTAGGGCCTATGCGAAGATTGATATTATTGTATTAGATGCCCTGAGTCAGGACACACTAACTATAGAAGAATTTGAGTATCTGAGGGTGGTGTGTCCAAAAATCCCCTTGATTTTTGTAATACCCAAGATACATAAAAAACAGGAAGCCCCCCCCCCCCCATTTAGACCTATTGTTGCAGCTCATGCCTCGGAAACTGAACTCCTTGCTGAATTTATGGATTGTTATTCGAAGGCAGTAGCACAGGGAAATTTACATATTTTAAGAGATTTATGGCACTGCCTTGAACAATTGAGAAAGTTAAAGTTAAATCAAGACTATCTCTTTGTGGCTATAGATGTGGTGAACCTGTTCACTGTAATTCCCTAGAAGATTGGGCTAGAATACTATGCAGAGTGCTTAGTGCAGATTGGCCATTTAGAGCAAACAAGTGTGAATGTATTGGTTGATCTGTTGGATGTGGTGCTTAAAAACAATTTCCTGTGTTTTGAGGGAGAATATTTTAGGCAATAATCAGGAGTAGTGATAGGTACTAAATGTGCCCCGGTGTTTTCAAATCTCATTTTAGCTGAATGGGAAAAGAGAAATGTACTTTTTCCCCCTACATGTCCAAAATCCTAACCTATTATAGGTTTTTGGATGACATTCTGATTTTATGGACAGGCACACATAAAGAAGTAAATGAATTTGTGGATTATCTCAATGGCAATACACATTTCCTTAAGTTTAAATATAGGGTCCAGTATAATAAAATTGATTTTTTTGAAATTTTGTTAACAGAAGACATGGACACCAAGGAATTATCCTCCAGCATTTTTAGAAAAAGGACCTATGCCAATATGTTGCAATATTTTGATAGTTGTCATCCTGGGTATCAATGTAAGAGTGCAGTAAAGGGACAGATGGTCAGACTGTCAAGATTGGCCAGTAAAAATAAGAAATTTAAGAATGAGATGTTCACCCTTATAGGAATGTTTAGAGAGAAGGGCTATCCTACCAAATGTCCTGTGTCGATCAAAATAGAGGTATTTAAGAATTGTGCCGCTAGATTTAGCCCCATTTTAAAAGGAGGTCAGAGCAGTGCAGTAATTAACCAACATGACAATTTTAGTAAAGATGTTATGATAGTGCCATTCAATCAAGATGCCCTACAATTAAAGCAGAGAATGAATAAAATATACAGAGGACTTTTTGATGATGATTTAATGAACAAATTAGGGATGGAACCCAAAATTGTTTAAGTAGAGGAAAGAACATCATAGAAATTTTAGAGAAATATGTAAATAGAATTAAATATAGCTATCTATCCAAAATGTACAAATGTGGATTTTACACTACCTGTAGATATATCATTGATGGACCATATGTTCAAATTGAGTCATACGGTAGAAATTTACAGTACCCTGGCCATTGTAATTGCAACAAGAAATGTGTTGTTTATATTGCTACATGTGTTTGTGGGTAAGATGGTCAGGAAATTACATGACAGGATTATCGAGCACAATAGGGACATTAGGATTGGTAAGCAAATATATGTATAGCAGGGAGTGTGCCAATTTAAAAAAAAATCATATTTTTTGTTATAGATAGAATTAAGGTAAATACAAGAAGGGGTGATGTAGACATGGATTTACAGGTTAGGGAAACTGAATACCAGCTAATACTTAACGCCACTGTTAAGCCAGGTTATCAATGACAATATTTCAATTTCCAGCATTTTGAAACAGAGGGCAAAATGTATTTGAATTATGGGGGTTGTCTTGAAATGATGTAATGTCATGTATCTATGTTTTATATACACATACAAAAAAAATGTCAGTAAGTTTATCCAGATATGTATTCAGTATTTATTTTTCAATGAAGGATTAGTGTTATTTTTAAGTTTTCTATGTGATTGTATTTGATTAATTTTTTTGTTCTTAATACTATTTTATATAATTTACAGTGTATAATTTTTAATGAGGCATTTAGCAGTGTTTTAAACTATTAGGAGGTGACGTTTTTCATCTGCTTCCTATTTAAACCTGCATTGTGTGATTGCCCACTAGACTCTGATGATGCCTAAGTAAGGAAGGTGAAAGTGCTTAGTCTGTGCAGTGTCTTTTTGTTTAGGGTTTTATTTAATTGATTTATTAAAGTGCTGCTTATTTTGGAAGTGCAGTTGTTTATTTTTAGTTTTATTTTTCATCATGAATTTATAACTAACACCAAGTGATTTACAATACTTTTATCAAAATCTCTAATGATCTTCTTGTAGTTGAACAAGGTTATACTTTCCACTTAAATTTCCATGGAAATTAATGTTATTTTTTTATCTTAGTCCATGGTCTGGTAATGTGTATAGGTCTTGTCTAGCCCTTATTGATCATCAAGATATTAAACTACCATAAATCTGTGAATATTAACAAGGGCTTTATTATATAAATTTGTTTAACATGTTATTATCTTCGTGGAAATACTGAATCTATACATATGCAGCTTGATATATGACCTGATTAGAAGTTAAGATGCATAAGCTTGGTTATATAATGCTCTCTCTCACTGAGAGAGTAGTATTACCCATGGCTCATTAGATGCTGAGTTTGAAGCCATTATTTATTTAAAAAACATATTCCTAAGACTCAATGGTAACCAAATTGCTGCTTTTTTTCAAAAATCAAGATGCATTGTAATTATCAAACTCTCATTATGAGGCACATCATATGCTTAGCAAAATCTATAATTTGCTTACAAAATTTAGAATCACATGTGAAATTATACTTTTTTCTATTGATCTTGAAATTATACATCTGTTACAAAGTTGCCAGATTTGTTAATACTTTGTGTAGTAGAATCTGATTCACAAATTCCTTTAGATTTTCAATGGGCAGCTCTTAACTCCCAAATTAGTCGCATATTTATAAGTAAAGCTACTTATTATAAAAAAACAACTTAGTCTTAAAGAATAAGAATTAAAAGTGAAAATTTATAGTCTAGTCTAGAGCAAGATTTACAAGCTACCTTTAAGGATAAAAGTGTGAAGCATATTGCCAACTTTCAAAAAGAGCTTTATATGTTAAATATTAAACAACAATCATTTTATGAAATGAAAATTTTTGTGAGATACACTGAATGGGTGCAAGGGCCTTTTAAATTCTTAGCAAGAATAATAAAAAATATATAATACTCCACCCTTGATAACTGAGAGCATATAGCAAAATAAATGTTACAAAACTAGACATGAAATCATGGAAAATTTTGTGTAGATTTATACTAATCTCTTTGGAATAGATAAGCTTAAATTTTCTACCCAAGATTTAGAAAATTTCTACCAGAGATTTAGAAAGTTTCTTAGGTAATTTAACTTTTCTAAAACTTAATAAGACTCAACAAGATAAGATCACTTCACCCTTTAATCAAACAGAAATTCTAAATATTATTAACTACCTTAAATCTGGTAAAGCTCCAGGTTCAGATGGTTTAATAGCTGATTTCCATTAAATGTTTGTGCAGCCAATTTCTACTAATTTACTATATGCATTTAATTATAAACATAGGAATGGCATCTCTGATGTACATATGAAGAATTCTAAAACAATTCTCATGCCTAAACCAAATCATGTTCTCAGAGATCCTGCAAATTATAGAGAAATATCACTTATAAATACTGATATTAAGATGTTTGCTCAAGTTCTAGCAAACAGGCTAAAACCTATCTTGCCTCAAATAGTATCTCCTTCTCAATTGGGTTTCATGCAAACCAGACAATTTTGTGATCATACATTAACATTAGATACAGTAATTATGCTGGCTAAACATTATAATTCATCAGTACTTTTGCTTGCATTAGATGCCTGAAAAGCATTTGATAAATTCAATTTAAATGTTCTCTTTGGAGTTCTAACACACTTCAAGTTTCCTTCTCCTTTTATTAATCTTATAAAAAATACTTTATTCAAGTGCATATACCTCTCCATTTACTGATAAGATTTTCTCATTTCCCATTAAGATAATAAATGGTACAAGCTAAGGTTGTACAGTTTGGCCTCACTTATTTAATATCTATATGGAACTTCTGTTCTTAATGCTAATTTGAAATATGTATCACTTAATACCAACAATTTTTATAATTTCAGTACCCCTTACTCCTTTTGTGGGTGATCTAAAATTATACTTTGCATTATCTAATATAGGTTTATCTAAAATTGTTCATAGTGTTGACAGTTTTTCTAAATTCTCCAGCTACAAAATACATTTACTTAAATCCTCCAATTTCCTGTTAATTCTAAGTACACGTTGCTCAATATTACTCTTGATTCATCATTCAAGATTAATATCTCACCTAAGTACTTGGGTATAATGTTTATCACAGCCTCACCTTGCTTTTTAAAAATAACTTGGCCAAAATGTCAAATATTGAAAATGATATTACAAATTGGAATATACTAAATATCTCTCTGCGCTCGAAAGTAACCATCATCAAGATGAATATATTGCCAAAACCTTTATTTAAATTTAGTTCAATCAATCTACCAGTCATTTCTTGGCAATATATATTCCAATTGCTAAATATATATGGTTTACAGAATCAGTTAGAATTGACTATAAAGAAAACAAATTTATTCTAAAAGCCTTGGAGGCTTGAGTCTTCCAGATTATATTATGGCATAATAAATGCTAGTAAAATATATATTCTTGGGTTAAAATATTGTATAACTTTGTATGTAATTCAGACTGTGACCCAAAAGCACTAGCTTTTATCAAACAAAAAAATTTCAAAAGTCCTAAATTATATAATTTCCTAATACATAAAAAAATTCTTAAAAATCATTTAGAATTAGTTAATCTGAATAATTAATTTATGCTATTACAGCTACTTCATTTAAATCTTAACCTAAACATTAATAATACATTCTTAAATTTTGGATTTTTATTTAAACAGACATCTTTTAATTAGTGAGTTGAAAAAATATTTTAATTGTTCAAAAAGTTAAACTATTATACTGAGACAAATAAGAGAACTAATATCAATATATTTGTTTGAACCCAGTTTAAATGAAGCTAATATAATATCACATGACCAATATGGAAATCAATCAATTTGAAAGAAATGTTGTCAAATACCTATAAACTATTTACTTCATTAAGATTTCATGAATCCATTATATTTTCTAATTATTGAATCAATATAAATCCAGAAATGTCATATAATCAACAACTCAAGTCAATTAATATAACTTCTAAATTTTTACCTATTAAAAACTCTTCTACATGCAGTTAGTGATAAGTAACAATGGTTATCTTACCCCAGCTATTCTTACAACATTTTACCCTAACCTGTTAGTTGTTCATACTCTTTGCAAGTATCTCGAAATGAACATATTTCATATATTATGGAGTTGTAAACTATCATATAAATTCTGGTGTTCTCTAAAAGTCAAACTAGAAAAAAATGGGTTATGAAAAAGCAACATATTTGTGGGAATTTGCTCTGTTACTTATATCTCCAAATAAATTAGCTCAAAAAGATATTCATAAACTAATCACGCTATTCTCATTGGTGAAACTTTGTATTACCCAGAATTGGATGGACAGATGTAAAATCAGTTGTGATGGTTTCAAACAAATGGCTATCAAGTGTATACTAACCCATATTTTTTTTATCTCCAATCCTTCTACACGCACCAATTATATTAGTTACTGGGAGAAATTGTTTGAATGTATTTTAACAATATAAACCACAAGTATAAATTTTTCAACAGATGAATGTTGATCAAGTTTTCAGTTTTTTTTTCCAGTATTATATAATTAGTTGGTTCTACATTCATATCAAGTTTGAAAATAAATAAGCTATGTAACTATTATATTTAAGTATCTTTATAATCCTTTTTTTCCCTATGTTTATTAGATTGTATACTTATCTAGTAGGCTTATATAAGCCGCGGTGGTACAGCGGTAGTATTGTTGCCTCACAGCAAGAGGTTCTCCTGTTTGATTATCGGCTGGAGTGCCTTCTGTGTGGAGTCTACATGTCCTCCCCATGGTTGAGTGGCCTCTGAAAGGCATGCGGAATGGGCGTGCCTTCGCTGAAGGTTGGGTGTCGGGCCAATCATTAGCAGACCGGAGTTCTGCTGTGGCGACCCCTAACCAGGAAAAGCTGAAAAGACATACAACAACAACTTATCTAGTAGGCTTATGTATATATTGTAAACATTTTATTTTGGCTATATGGTTTTAAATATTTTGTAAATAAGTTATTGCCTATTCTATATATATTATTCATATTCTTTTTTTTTTTTTTTTTTTTTTTGAGTGTTTAAGTACCACTTTCTTGGTTTTTTTTTTTTTTTTTTTTTTTTTTTTCTTTTCAAAACAAGTTTATTGTTTTAACATATAAGAGAAATATCATAACAATTTTATACAAATAATTAAAAATAGGTATTATTATAATATTCAACAAAACAACTGAAGGATTTACAAAGACATCCACTACAATCAGATCAATTAATTAAACTAAAATACTGTGCTATTGAAATTAGAATTTTTTTAACAAATTTTGTAAATTATCCCATACAGTAAAATGTGATGTTTTTCTAGTTGTTCTCATTCTAATTGTGCTTATTTCCATATGACACATTATATTCATAACATTTTTAAATTCATTGAACGAAGGAGGTGTATCTGAAATCGAATTTCTAGTTATTATTTTCCTAGCCACTGCTAGGATAGATCATAACAAGGGAAGCTTAATCTTTTTAACACATTGAGGTACAGGTGTGTTGAATAATATAAGAGACTTAGAAATAATGAAATTATCTGTAAAAAGAGCCTGCAAAAATTCATTAATTGACTTCCAGTATTCTTTCAACTTCATACAGTCATAAAACATATGAGCCCAGTCAGCATTAATTTCTACATTACATCTCTTACATAGATTATCTTTATTATTAATTTTATTCATCATCAAAGGTGTATAAAAGATCTATGTAAAAATTCCATGTATAAAGTCTCCAGACAATGGAAGATGTAGTTCTATAAGCAGATTCCAATATATATTGTTTATCTTGTTGAGTTGGTGGGTCCCCATTAATAGAGGTGAAATAATTCCAGTATGAATCTACATTGTAAAAAGTTTCTTGTCTGATAATTTTATGTATATATGAAAGTTTACCTTTATCAGAAATTTTATGCTGTAAATTTATTATCAAGTAATCAATCAGTTTTGGAATAGATTCTTTAACTGTTATAGACATTAGATCTATTCTATCAATGAGATGTTGTCTAAAGATCTGAACCTCTAACCAGCAAGTTTCTCTTAGATCAAATTCTTGTTTTAAGAAATCTAGATTTTTAACTTTATTATCAGATATCAGCTGATACCAGTACTTTAGATTATTATCTATAGCTAAATGAGCTCCTTCAGAAGTAGATGACATAAGCATACCCTGAGTATAAATTATAGGGAATACAATAAAATTCCATTCCCTATACTTAGGGTGCATGAATATAAAGTTACGATAACTAATAATAATATTTAATGGGTAACAGACCATATGTTTAGGTGTAATAGGTGAAGTACAAAATTCCTTTAGCAACCACAACATGGAGTTATTTATAATCATATTTTTATGTGTTAAGGAGATTTTCATGAAGTGCATACTAATTAGCTCCCAATAATCTTTCAATTTTGCGACATGTGACCGATCTATTAATAAAGTAATAACTTTTATAATAGAAGAGATAATATATAAATTAAAGTCTGGAAAAGAAATACCCCCTTGAGACCAGCTATTAGTATGTTTCTTTAATGCAATCCTAGGTTTATTAGGTGCCCATAAGAAATTTAACATTAGTGTATTCAGTTTCTTGATAGTTATTTTTGTAGGTGAAAGTATTATTGATTGTATTAAGTATAAAATCTTGGGGAATATTATCATTTTAATAATTGTAAGTCTCTCCTCCATAGTAAAAACATATTATTCCAGGTATTAAAAAGATTTTGTATATTAAGAAAACAGGTATTATAGTTATTATATATAATAGATTTAATATCTTTAGATAGTATTATACCTAAATAAGTTATCTGACCTGAGTTGGGTACATATTTAGTAAAATCACTAATGAGAGTATTTTTCGTGTATATATAGGTAGTATTTTAGTTTTTCTTCATTGAATATTAAACCAGAAATACTTTTAAAATTCATCATTTTATCAAATAAAGACTGCATAGAAGAATTAGATCCTGCTGATGTAATTAGAACATCATCTGCAAATAGTTGAATTTTTGATGTTGTATTTTCTTCTATTTCAAAACCCTCTATGTCAGTACTGTTTCTTATCAAATTAGCCCAAGGCTCCATTACTAAAGTGAATAATAGTGGAGAAAGTGGACATCCTTGCTTTGTACCTTTAAGAATGGGTATTTTTGTGAAACATATGTTCCTACCTTAATATAAGCCAGCGTTCCTTTGTATAAATGCTCAATTAAATTTACAAATGCATCAGAGAAATTTGTGCATTTCAGTAAGGTAAACAGATAGTCCCAACTTACTGAATCAAATGCTGAACCTATATCAAGACTAATAAGTGTTAAATCTTTCTTTTTCCTATTTGCAAAATCAATTAATGTTAAAGTTCTTCTTATATTATCAAAAGTATTTCTATTTACAATGAAGCCCGTCTGATCTATGTCTATAATGCCGGGATAATTGTCTTCAATCTATCAGCAAAAATACTCATAAACATTTTATAATCAACATTAAGTAATGAGATGGGTCGATATGAAGAACATCTAGTTGGATCTTTATTAGGTTTTAAAATTGGTGAAATAAATGTATATTGCCAAGATGGGGGTTATTAACTCAGTTTGGGCCAGAATAAAAACCTTATGTATTAATGAATATGTAGTTTTAGAAAGGATTTTATATATCTCTGGTATAATACCATCATTACCCGGTGCTTTGTTTGATTTAAGCTTATTTATTTGTGTAATAACTTCTGTATATGAAATACTCTTGTCCAATAGTTTAATCTGTTGTTTATTAAGCTTTTTATTCATGTTTGTGGTTATAAACTCCTTTATTTTATCTTTAGGTTCCATGTTAATGTTGTTATGGTTAATCTTGTGAAAGTGATTTCTAAATTCGTCCAGTATTTCTGGTATACTAGAAACATTCTTCTTTTTCCTTAGAGAAAAGATTTCTTTGATATGGTTTTGTTTATTCAATCTTTTTGTTTTATTTTTAAGTCTATGTAAGTATTTGGGGCTTATTGAATAAGACAAAAACTTGTATTTCTCTAAAGTTATTTTAACTTTATGAGTTAAAATTTCTTTGTATTTCTCATTTAGTTTGTTTATTTCTTCAATAACTTTCTTGTCCATAATATTTTCTTTATTATGCTTATAAGAGTCCAGTTTACTTTGAATATCTAACAATTCCTTATCCCAAGATTTCCTTTTGTTATTATACCATCTGATACTTTGTCCATATAGATATGATTTTAAGGCATCCCAAACATAGACAATGGAGACTTCAGGAGTATTATTTATGTCTAGAAAATGTTGTACTTCTGAAAGTATATATTCTTTATAGTCTTTTAGCTGAGTTAAGTATGCTGGTATCCTTTTGATCTGAACATTATGAGTATTTTTTATCATGAATTCAAAAACAATTGAGTTATGATCAGATATAGGACATGAAATGATTTTAGAATTAATTAAATCTGTTACCATCTGGTTAGAAATAAAGACCCTATCTATTTTTGAATAAGTTTTGTATCTGTTAGAAAAAAGGTGTATGGTAATGATTTTGACTCTATCTGATTATTAATATCATTCAAATGATAAGAATTAGCAAAATCATTTAAATGTTTTGCATTAGATGTAATTCTTCTTTTCTTTATAGTGGTAGTATCACTTTCATGTAGTATACAATTAAAATCACCAGCTAAAATAATATCCCCTATAGAGAATGATATGATCTTATCAATATGATGTTTCACTGTATTAATACCAACTCCAGGTATCCAATATACATTAATTAAAGTGTAAGTCTTCCCATTAATTTGTATTGTAACCATACAAAACATTCCTTTGTCATCCTGATAAGACTTAATGGTTTTAGGAATGGGCATACTTTTATTCCATAAAATAGCCACTCCTCTTTTTCTGAGTGTGCTCTGAACTAACCAATACTGTATACTTATTATTGGCTAGTTTATCAATATCTTTTTTCAAGAGATGGGTTTCTTGCAGGAAGACTAGATTGGCCTTGTGTAGATTAATGTATCTTATTAGGCTTGCCCTTTTACACGGATTATTCAATCCATTAATGTTTAAAGAAATTCCTTTTAAAGATGTCATTTGGCATTTTTAAAACTCAAGAATCTTATGATCGAAATAACAAATAACCAGATAAATAATGTTACATCTCCTCTTTTAGGTGTACCTTTAAATATAGCTGTATTTATTAAATCTCTTATGGGATTTTGTATAGGATTCAATTTTGTTTGTAGTGACAATGAGTGTACAAAATATATTGTGGATGTCAAAACTATATACATATAACAATGAACAAGTGAAAATAATGTAAGGATTAAACCTTGCATCCCGCCTGGAGTTGAAAACTCCAACTTAGAGCAGTATTTACTACTCAAGTTAACCCCCTACCCTAAGCAGCAGTACCTCAGCTACCACCTTATCAATTTAATACTAGTTATATTTAACTGAGGTTAACAGTTTTCAATTCAATTATCTATCAAGACAAAACTACACATTTGGTAAAACAGCATCATATAAACTAAAATAAACTTTTGTTTTTTCTTTTTTTTTTTAAATACTGTTCATACTATTATATAGATCTATGTAATATATAACACTTGTATTCTAATAGCATTCAAATAATCTTAATGTTAGAAATCAAGAGGAGAGAAAATTATGTTCTAACATTCATTTAAATCAAAAACTTTGGCTAATATGATTCAGACATTACATGCATTAAGATGCATCTATTTTCTGTCATGTGAATTCTATCAACAGCTTCCAAAAAAATCTTGAATTGTTTGTATATGAGCATTTACTTAAACTCATTATTGTCAATAGAGTAAAATATTGTATTCATAAAAATTATTATAAATCATACTGCATAGTTATGCAGATTCTCAGAAACACCTGCGTTATTACCTAAAAAAAAAAAGCCATCGCACACATAAACACAGACACACACACATACATATACACACACACATATACACACACACACACACACACACACACACACACACACACACACACACACACACACACACACACACACATACATATTCACATACATATATATACATACATACACACACACACACACACACACACACACACACACACACACACACACACACATACATACACACACACACACACACACACACACACACACATATATATATATATATATATATATATATATATATATATATATATCTTATCTCACTGAGTTGTGCCTTTGTAGAGCACTGTCCTACTTGCTGTCCCTAGAATAAATCTGTCTGCTTTATACAAAATAATGCATAGCAAACACATATTGGTAACCAGATTTTACAATCATGCTAACCTACTGCTTTAAAATATATCACATGACATTTCTTCCAGAATAGAGTTATAAGATTATTTATGTTTGTCAATCAGATGAATTAAATGAGTTATAGTAAAGTATATGTTTGGAACACAAATTTTTAACACAGATTATTATGCTGCTGTTAAGTATATTTTCAAAAACATTTAAATAAATGTTTCATTTTTTATGCCTTCTAAAATAAGACATTTACTTACTACAAGAAACTACATCATTTAAACTCATTATAACTGACATATTTTATGAATAGAGGATTTTTCCTGAATCTGTGGTGTGTCAGTGTGATAACCGTGTCAATGTTTATACTAACTGCTTTCAGTTTCTCTGTGAGAATTCTGTGATTTGAAGATTCTGAGGTAACTCAAGGACATTGTGCATAAGACAGCCCACATCCCAGATTGTCTCTCTTAACATTTTGGCAGGAAACTTATTAAAAACTAGTGACAAACATTCATTTAGCAGTGTAAATGCATCTAAACATGACAGAACCTCCACAATGTATTCCACAGATCATCACAGCCTCTATGCAAGTGAAATTAAACTCAAAATTACCAACAAGTAATAAAACTCAGCATTCTTCTCCCAACTCAATTTTCATACAAATCCTATTATTCACTGTGCCCACACAGTCAAAAGCATTTCTATATATTAATAAAGAAAAGAAAAGAGAGTAGAAAATAAAAGGGAGTGAGGCAGAAATAAAAAATGTAAGAGAAAGCTGTAAGAAGTATATACAATGGAATGTTACTTACTGTTTATATTAATAGAGTTAAAAATAAAACATATTATTTACTCTTATTTAGTTCTGATTATTATTAGTTAAAGCATGACAGATTATTTACAAACAAGCATAAGCAGTATAATCAAGAAAGTATAATTAGAAATAGCATTTGAAGAACTTATAAACTTTTACAAGAAATAAATATGTTATTATTCTATTAATGATATTTTCATTACTGTTCTCTCCCTGCCCTCCCCCACCCTTTACCTACTACATAATCTAAATAGAATGTCATTGTTTAAACAAAGAAAATAATAAAAGAAGAAGGAAAAAAGGTAAAGATAAAAAATGTATCAAATTACTAACCTTACTTTGTTCAGAAAGAAAAACAAATCGAGTCACAGCCTGCCATTAAATCCTCAGGCATTTTGACTGGTTATGAAACAAAACATTTCTTTGCACATAGAGAATAACTTTGATTAAATCTTTTCCAAAATATTTGTGGCTTTCTGGAAATGCAGGAACTATATTCAAAAGATTAATAATGAACTAAAATGATGAGAGAGAAAAAACATATAACAAATCATTTGTTTTTAGGCTCTTCTTCTTCTCTGAAGTCTTCCAGGAAGCTTCAGTTGCCAATCTCTTTAATGAAGAACTAGCCCATTCCATTTCTTCTATTTTATCCAAAATCCTTTTTCTTTGACAAACAGTAAAGCAGAGTCTAAATCATCGAAGACCTTAGGACCATCAGGAAGGAAAATTTTAAGCTTGGCAGGAAACAGAAGGTATGTTTTAAACTGTGCTTTTTTAAGCTCCCTTATTAGTGGCAGAAAAACTTTTCTTTTAGCAATTACCATGGAAGAATAGTCATTGTCAAAACGCACAATTGTCTCATTAAACTTAACAGGAGCTTTAGCCCAAGCAGATTTAAGAACCATCTCTTTATCAAAAGATGATAGAAATCTAACTATAACTGATCTAGGATAGTTTTTGTTAGAGTTAGTATTAGCTATAGATCTATGTGCTCTTTCGATACCAAAAGAGAATGCTTCTGGTAAATCTAAAGTTTTAGGGAGCCATGTTGTTAAAAAAGAAGTAATATTGTTACCTTCAATATTTTCTGGCAGTCCAAAAATCCTAATGTTATTGCGCCTAGATCTATTTTCCAGGTCATCCAGCTTTGTTTGTAAATGTGTATTTTGTTTCAGCAGAAACTCAATGTTGATTTCCTGTTCTTGTATTTTATTTTCCATGTCATTCACAGCTTCTTCTATGCCTGTCATTTATTTTATTATTTATTTTATTTTATTTTATTTTATTTTACATTTGTTAACCGGGCTAGTCTGGCTGGATACATGTCCATTTTCAGCAGAGGCCCGAGGAGAAAAGCTCCACTATCAGAAACTAAAATACACTGCAGTTTATAAAGTCACTAGTAATACTAACTATACAAATAAAACTAAACTAATATAGTATTATACGGCTACATACAAGTACAAATACGTTTTTGATGTAAAAACCTGAGTAGATGACAATTAAAATTCAGTCGGAGACTGAGGAGAAAAGTTTCAGTGTCAACATAACAATTTAAAGTAGAAAAATATCCATAGTAGTTAGTCATGAACAACAAGTAGGTATTAGTTGTAAGTATAAAAGTGGTTAAAAATATAGTGTTAACATGCAGGTTAGTGGTGTAAAAGATTTTAAGAGGCTAAAGAAAGTATAAAGGCAAGAATGACGTAAAGAGAAAGGAAAATAAAGTACGGCTACTGTTAGGTACAGGAATTCTGGACTTAGTGAGGTTAGGAACTAGCAGTAGGAAAAGGAGAGGGGGAAATAAAAGTTAGAGAGGAATTGTAAGAGGTAAAACAGGATTATAGGAAGTCAGCTAAAAGAAGCAGGAGGCAGACAATCAAAGAGGTCAGAGGGGAGTCAAACAGAACTGAGAACAGAAGAATAGAGATAAATAAAGGGACTGTGGAAGTCAGTTTAAGTTAGAACAGAAGAGGAAAAGTGCACATGTGCAGACTGAAGAGAGTAGTAAGTTTGCTGGGGTCAGTCAGGATTGGAGCAAGGGCATAGCCAGTGAGTTATTAGGTGCGTTTTCATCTGTTTTTTGAAAAGCTGACATGAGTCTAGGGAGGTCAGTTCTGTGGGGAGTTTATTCCAGTAAGAACCAACAATGTTTGCAAATAAGGAATCTCCTGATTTATTGTGAGATTTCACAGTAGTAACTAGTACCTTGTTAGCTAATCTAAGTGAAGTGAGATTTTTATAAGGAGTGATGAGTTTATTTAGTATGGGTGTGTTGGAAGGGTGATGTAGAATTTTAAAAGTGATGATTAGCTGCTGTAGTAGTATTAGGTTGGGAAGTTCAAGCCAGTTTAGTTTTTTTAAGTTAAGACAGTGATGAGTTTGGAATAGAGAGCCAGTGGCAAATCTGGCTATACTGTGGTAGGCGGTATTCAGTTTTTGAAGATTAGCTTTAGAAATATTGATAAAGGAAGGAGAGGCATACAATAATGTAGAAATGAGGTGAGTTTGGGCTAGAGTCACTCGGGTAGTAGTAGTAAGGAAGGGCTTAAGTCTGTAAAGAGCACCCATCTTTTTATTGACTGACTTGATAGTTAAGTCAATGTGATAGTCAAAATTTAGCTGATTGTCTATGGTTATACCTAGCAGCTTAGTGGACGAGTCAGGTTGGATGACAGTGCCATTGCATGATACAATGGAAAAAGTGATAGGGGTGGATTTAGAGGTAGGGGTGAAAAGTAGTAGTTTGGTTTTTTTGGGGTTTAGGAGGAGACAGATATGTTGGAACCATTTTTCTGCTGCAGTGAAAACCTCCTGGGTAGCGGAGTGGAGTTGTGCTGGTGATGAAGCAGAGCAGATGAGAGTGGAATCATCTGCATACTGAATACAAGTGGATGAAGGGAGGGAAGCGGACAGGTTATTTATGAAAATAGAGAAAAGTAGGGGACCTAGGATGGATCCTTGTGGAACGCCAATAGTGATTGGGAGTTGAGAGGATAGATGACTGTCCCAGAGGACTGCTTGTTTTCTATTAGTCAGGTAAGAGTTGAACCACTGTAGTGCCTGTGAGTCTAGTGAGAGGGATTGTAGGGTATCGAGGAGAAGTTTATGGTTGACCATATCGAATGCTTTAGAGAGGTCTAAGAATATTGCAGAGGTGAACAGGTTGTTGTTGCGGTTTCTATTGATAGAGTCAGTGAAGGAGAGAAGGGCAGTTGAAGTACTGTGGTAGGGTCTAAAACCATGTTGTGAGTCTACAAGCAAATTGTTATTTAAGAGGTAATGTAGAAGTTGATGGTGAATGCAGCGTTCCATTATTTTGGAAAGAGGAGATAGGAGGGCAATAGGCGAAAATTGGAGAGTTCGTTGGAGTTACCTCCTTTATGGAGGAATAATATGGGAGATTTTCCAACAGGATGGTATTTTGGATTCAGTTATGGTTCTGTTTATTAAGATGGAGACTGGGTAGGCTATCTCGGATGCAGCTAGTTGCAGATATTCAGCTGGAAGCTTATCTGCAGAAGGGGTGCAAGGTTTGAGTTTGGATAGTAGCTTGTGGATGTAGGTTGTTGAGACAGTATTGAGCTTTAGTATGTGTGTGCTGTTTTGAGTGGGGGTAGATTGGAGGGTTGAGGGGGGAGTCATGGTACTTGCAAGTGAGGTGACTGTCTGAGAGAAGAAGTTGTTGAAATTGTCGGCTATTATGTTCGGTTCGGTTTGTGCTAGGCTATCTGGGGTAGGTGTTTTGGTGTTGCCTGGGTGGAGTAGTTTGTTTATTCCTGACCAAAATTGTTTAGGGTTTTGGTGTTGGTTCTGTTGGTATTGAAGGTGGAAGTTTTTCTTGTCCTGAATGGTAAGCTTCTTAGTTTTATTTCTCAGTTGTTTGAAGTTTTGATGGTCAGTTGGATTTTTTGTGGACCTCCATTTAGACCATAGTTTATTTCTAGCTCTCATAGTTTGTTTAGTTGTTTTAGAGAGCCAAGGGGCTGCTTTGGATTTGACTCTGACTAAGCGGGATGGAGCATGTTGGTTAAGAATTTGTAGGAAGGTATTGTTGAAATGGGTTACAGCCTCATCTATTGGGAGGTATTTTAGAGTAGACCAGTTGTATTCCTTGAGTTCATTCTGAAAGGATGCTAGGTTGAAGTTTGTTTTGTTGTGTTTGGTACGATAAGTAGTTGGTTTGGGATTGTTGAATTTTGTTTAGTGATAAAGGTAAGGAGGTGGTCACTGATATTGTCAGGGAGTATTCCTGTTTTGTAGGAGAGGGATTGTTGTTGGTCAATATCCAGTCTAGAATGGTTTGTTTGTGGGTGGATTTATTTATTCGAGTAGGTGAGTTAATGGTTTGATGAAAGTTAAAGAGATTAAGGTGGATGGAGGGTGAGGGGGATTTGCAGGAGTTCCAGTCAATGTTGAAATCACCTAGGAGTATGGTTTCTTGGGGAAAGCTACAGGAGGCCCAGCTAAGGATATTTTCTAGGGTATTGATGTTCTTACCTGGGGGGATGTAGGAACATATAATGTTTATAGCTTTGGATTTATTTACTTGGAGTTTGGTGCAAAGTATTTCAGCATTTGCTGGGGAGGGGGGCAAGGAGTTAATTAAGGCTACCTGAAGTTGAGATTTGTATAGGATGGCGACTCCTCCACCCTTTTTATTAGGACGATCTAGCCTTAAGGTGCTATAGCCTGGGGGAGTAAATTCATTATCTTTGGTGCTGGGTTTAAGCCAGGTTTCTGTGAGACAGAGGATGTCAAAGGCATAGAAATCAATTAAGGCATGGAGTTGTGTTATTTTGTTATTAATGCTACGAATATTTAAGTGAGCAATGGAGAGGGAGTCAGTGGAGAAGGGCGTGCTAGTAGCGTTAGCTATATGGTTTGAAGGAGTGGGATTGGGGATGGTATTGGGACCTGGGTTGGGGTGGATGTCCCCATGTATCAATAAAAGTGTTTGTGTGGTTTGAAAGATATTTGTGTACTTGATGGCTATTAGATAGAACCGTTTGGAGGTTGTGAGTCTGTAATGGTGTAATTTATGGAAACGAGGGGGAAGGTAGGGACTGTTTGAAAGTATATTAATGTGGGTTTTGTCAGGACCAGGAAGTGTAGTTGTACTATGTTTGGTTACTACAGGAGGTTGGCTAAGCCTGAGATGTTCGTAGGAGGTAAGAGTGTAGTAGTAAAGCAGGATGTTAAGTAGGAGAAGAGGAATTATTGAGTTAAGGGTTAAAGGCATAATTTTTATAGAGTGAAAGTTCGTAAGTATAGGACTTCACGGTGTAAAGTAATAGGAAAAGTTAGAATGGATTTGCTAGATGAGAGAGGGTGTGGTTATGTGAGTAAGGGGTTAGGTGGTAGATGTGCAGGAAGTAGAGATAGGTATATTGATAATTAGGGGTGTGTCTAAGTAAGTTTAAATGTAGGACCCCTGGGGGTGGGTGGGAATTGGGGGTAGGGTGGGGAGCGGAGTGAGCGTAGCGAACGGAGCGGGGAAGAACAGGACAAAAGTTGCAGAAAACAATCAGGCAAGAAGAGAGAAACAGGTGTAATGGTAAGGGTGAGTTCAGCAGTTAAGAGTTTGAGGAGATTGAAAGGTAAGTGGGGGGGTAAAAGAAAAAGTGCTGGGTAAAGTTGGTAAAGGTAGACTATGGAACAAGAAAGGACAGTAGGTAAAGGTAGACTATGGAACAAGAAAGGACAGTAGGATTTGCAGTGGGATACTCAGAAAATGTAGTAGTATAAGTTATGGTAAGAAGGGCGCCACCTAGTGGCCAAGTTAGGAAAAAATATCAGATAGAGCAAGCAGGGCCAAATTAGGAAAAAATATCAGGGCCAAGTTAGGAAAAAATATCAGATAGAGCAAGCAGGGGATTAACCAAGATAAGAGAACTAGAAACAGGGTAGAGAGAGAGGATTGTAAGGACTAAAGGCAATAAGGAGTGAAGGAGAGGGGACCAACAAAAGGCCAATCTAGAAGGGGGGGGGGGAGGCTGCTGGTTAACCTGGCAGGGAAGTCGAAAATGTCCTAGTGAGTAAAGCTAAGCAGTACAATGGTAGGACATACTTTCCACAAAAAAAATCTGGGAGGACAGTCTGTTAGGAGGATATTTAATCCTATTCAGGATATCAGGAGTTTAGAAGATGTCCACAGGGCCTCTTAGGATAGGGAAGGGCAGGAACCCAGGTGTAAAATCTGTTAATGGTTAAGGGTAGAGAGAGAAAGAAAAAACAAGTAAGGAAAAATAAATTATTAATCAGTTATATGAGTACAACAATACTAGCACAGATGCTTTAAATCCTGGCAATACAAAGAACAGTATAGAGGTATGCTCTAGGGCACACTGTATGAAGCAGGGTAGCCAGATAGCTAGATACAGTGGGGGCCCCAAAGAACAAATCTAACAAATCTAACAGTAGTTGTTTGCTAGGAAAACCATTAGGCAAAACAGCATTTATCCTAATAACTGGGTACAACAATATACTAAGCATAGATATCTGGCAGTCAAGTTAGAATAAATGCATAGGCAGGCAGCAACTATCCTAAAGATTGAATACCATCAATATAGCAAGCATAGGCATCAAGCAGTCAAACCAGTTTCCACAGAACATATGGGTAAAACAGCATTAAGCAGTTATGGATCTAGGTCTAATATTGCAGTATCCCAAAGGGTAATGTGTGTTAAAAAATACATACTTCATAGTAGGTCAAATAAACCTGAACAAAAATGCAGCACTGATATTAGGCAGTTTTAACGTTACCAATGAGCATTGCATTTCCATAGGCAAAATATTTCAGCATTCAGAGACATTTTACAACGCTATTGCCCATCATGAACGCCATTAATATAATTGAGGGAGACCACGAGGAGGCTGCCTAGGGAGGGACACTGCTAAATGGTCCAGCAGGGGAGAAAATTAGTTATAGATAAGAGTAAGAGGGATATATAAGGATATCTACAGTTGCAAGGAGCGAAAACAGTTGAGTTAGGCACATAAAATGATAGACAGGTAATGTATTGTGAGCTACTACTTTACTTCTCAGAGTCAGGGCACCTAGGGTACAGGGGTAGGTCTAGGTCACTTGCTAGCAATATCCTAAGAAAAGGAGGAAAAAACAGCCTGCCGAGCAAAACCGCTGCTAGGCGAGCGTAGTAAAAAAGGCGCTAAGGCACTTTGCGAGTCCTTCAAGGACACGCTGTTAGTGCGCAGTCTGAAACAACGCTACCACTGGGCAGTCTGGTTTGTGTGCCGTAGAACGCCCAAAATATAGTAAAAACCAGTGGAGTGAAAGTTAAAGTAGGTATTATATATGCTCCGTTGTCGCCATTGCCCATAAGCAAATGTGGACAGTAGTCCGGATTCAAGGCAGGCACCTATAGAGCGACTTTAAGCAGTAAATAGCACAGCAGTAGTGAAGAGGTTACAGCAAGCGGGAAAAAGAAAAATATAAATAAAGCAACCGTTGAGTCAGTTAGGCTGATTGTTAGGCAGGTCCATATGTAACAAGTCTATTTGTTTTGTAGTTTTTTCTATGAAAGTGTCTATTTTAGTATCCATTTTATCCATCTTAGCAGTAAGTTGCTGGACTATAATTATCAGAGACTGAAGTTCTTTCTTGATGCTGGAGTCTTGAGAATTTGTCTTACTGGAACTCATTTCAGACTGATAAACTGACAGGAAAATTTCCAAAGTAATTTCTGACAGGAATATTATTAAGATTTCCTTTCTTTTTTAGATATAGTTCAAGAACTATATAAAACAAACATATTTAGAAAGAAAATTACTTCAAGAATTAATTTTTTAAGTAATTAATTCCTGTCAATGTAATGAAATTGGTGGAGCTGAAGAAATCTGCTGCTATCCTGTGTTCATCCTTGGCCACGCCCCCCCCTATATTATTCATATTCTCATGGTTTGGCAGTAAATTTCTAGGTAAATATTTTAGTTGTGTCTGTTAAAAATTTTATAGCATGAAAAATATTGATTGTTGAAAAAAAAAATATCCATAAAATCAACATAACCTAGTTCATACGGATAGTGTCATAATGCATAGGTTTCCATAGTTACACCACAGATTGGAAAGAATTACCAGTAAGACTTGCAGATGATCTGTAAATCTGCCTTTATGTTCTGTTAGCATTTCCAAAGTAAGTCTGTCTGTACAACTGCATATGGGACTAAAATTAATTATTTAAAAAAGCAACATCTGAATGCATACATTTCAATCAAACATCAATCCAGTAACTTATAGCATCTTCTGTTACAGATAACATGTTGACTCAAAATGAATCTGAACAGATACATTTGGAAATGACTGACTTAAACAGTTGTAATAACCACCAGAACAGAACTTCCACCATTTGCCAATATGCCTCTGATTCCAAATCAAAGAATCAAAGTGCAAATAATGTGCTTCCACCTTACAGTACCATTTGCACCATACATAATCAATGGAGTTCATTAAAATTCAAGGTTGTGGAACCCCATTTGTGCATCTCCATTGAAATTGTCTTCATTCACTGTAACACCTAGGTGTACTGCATAAATATCCAATAGGTGTGAATAAATGGTACCACGTGTGGCAAGCCCTCATTATCTTCCAATGATCTGATAACATAACATCAGCACCACTTTCATATATTGATTTTGATACATTTACAGATCAGACCATTGCTAACTGTGAGCCAAGTGGTACCTCTATGAACGTTTTTCTGTTTTTATATTTTTCAGCCTTTTTTCCATTTATGGGTTGTGATAGCTACTTTAAGGAAGCTGAGATGTGTCCGTGTGCTCAACTGGTCAGTACTGTTATGGATTCCATAGGATTCCATGACAATAACTTCCTTTCCTTGCATTGCTGTAGGGCATTCACCGAGAAA
>NC_056732.1:745818220-746038220 GCF_019279795.1 Protopterus annectens
ATGTGTGTGTGTGTGTGTGTGTGTGTGTGTGTGTGTGTGTATTTGTGTGTGTTGTGTGTGATTTGAAACAGACAAACAATCACTCTCTCTCTTTTATATATATATATATATATATATATATATATATATATATATATATATATATATATGGGTCTACTTCACTTGACCTAAATCTCATTTGACTGACACCCTTTTGACCAACACCCAACTGATCTAAATTTCATTTGACTGACAATTCATTTGACTGACTCCCATTTCACCGACATTTAAGACCTAGACTTGTTATGTGTTTTTCTTTACCTGTGAGTTGCTTGTGATAAAAAGAATTACTGTAACGTACAGTGCTGACTGTTAGATTTCATATTGTTATGTATAAAGTAGTGTTGTAGTGTTTCTAAATGTGGGTTTGTAGTGTTTCTAAATGTGGTGAATGTTTTGTGAGTTTCCAGCAGTAATGGCAGCGTGTAGATTACTGTAAGGCAAATTAAAGGTATACACCCTTTTCCTACTGTAGTGCGATCCTAGACTTCGTATATATAATCGGGGGGTATTGCCCCCCTACCTAGTTTGGTTGTACATTGTCCTGTTTCTGTTTAGAGGGTAAGTAAGTAGTTCTTAAGTTCTGGAAAGGGTTAGTTATTAGTGTTCTAAGTGTGCTTGTCTATGGCTTAAGATTTAGTATGTTGAAATCCAGCATTGTAAGCTGTAGGAAAAATGGGAGTCAGTCAAATGAGTTGTCAGTAATTTGAAATTTAGGTCAAATAGGTGTTGGTCAAATGGGTGTCAGTCAAATGAGTTTTAGGTCAAGTGAAGTAGATCCATACATATATATATATATATATATATATATATATATATATATATAGTAGAAACGTAAGGATCCAAGGACAGCAGATACTTCAAGTAAAACTTTCCTTTAATATAGGACAACTAAGAACTTAGTTGTCCTATATTAAAGGAAAGTTTTACTTGAAGTATCTGCTGTCCTTGGATCCTTACGTTTCTACTGTGTGGATTACAATTTACTTTTTGGATTCAAGAACTGGCTGGGTATTGTGGACTGTGTTCTAAATATAAATATAAATATATATATATATATATATATATATATATATATATATATATTCATACCTACATGGGCATATACCCATACAGATATATACTTTTTATATTTATCTGTATAAGTGTATGTTATGAAATGGAAATATGAGAAAGTTGTGCTTTGAAATCATGACACCATGATGCTATAAGTTAAATTATAGAGCTAAGTAGGAGTATTTTTCAGGCAACAGCTAAAAAGTTTGCAGAGTTTGGAGCGTCCACTCCTTCTTAGAATTTGATACTGATTTAGTATAATTGCCTCAAAAGAAAAAAAAATATTGTGACTGTAGTGAAGGCAATTTGCTAGGCAGTGAAGTCATATAAACATGATAATATTGTCAGAAAAAATGTGGCATGCAGCATAAATTATTTGTCTTTCTGGAGTAGCTATTTGTGGCTTGAATAAGCAAGCCAGTAGCAGGCCATTTCTGTCAACTTAATACAAAAAAAGAGATGGTAATTAATAGAAACAAATATGATGCTGACTTACAGAAGTATTATGCTATTATAATGCAGACTGAAAAGGAAAAAACAGAGCTCTGCTGGAAAATTCATCTTGGAGAGAACTGCAGAGGAATTTAGAAATGGCAAGTATTTTGTGTGCTTATTCTTATGGATATCAATAGAACCTCCACAGAGTTTGTTCAAAGAGGAAGTTCTAGAAATGGATGAACATGGCTGATATACTACCTGTCACTGCTTTATGCATGGGCAAAATAGGTGGCTGCCTATGATGCCTTTCAGCTACAGGTGCTTTTTCATCTTTTTCTACCACTTCCTTACTAGAAAAAAAGTTGAAAAGTTTCTGGTAAAGTTGCAAATGTGCCCCTAACCAAAGTACAGATATGTCAGTAATCAATAATATACCTTCCAACTGTCTGGTATTTGTCAGAAATCGAGTATTTCTTTGAAAATAATTAGGTGCCATGACATTTTGATTTTCCCCTTTAAATCCAGATTCATTTACATTGGTTTCCTTTCCCTGCCACTCATTAGCAGCCTGTTCCTGCAGATCTCCACAACATACAATGTAATAACCTTATTAAATGTGTGACCATGAGCAACTGATACATGATTACCAGGGGAATTACTTGTTAGCCAAGAAGAAACAAGAAAAAAAAGAAGCTATTCAAGATTCAGAAAGTATAAAATTATAAAGGCTGCATTGGAAGTGTAAAAGAGACCCTTTTTAAAATGTATTTTCTCTTCTACATGGGCATGCCACAATGGCAGAAGAACTAAGGTTAAGAAGCACTGACTACATGTCCAGGAGTACAGTGGTACTGGCAACTGGAAGGATGTTGAGTGGAAAGGTGAGTTGGTGAGTAAATAAGTATGGCAATGTTTTCAAACAACGATAGATGTGGCAGTACATGAGTCCTCACTACGATGCAACATACAGATAAATTGTCAGGTTCCCCTTTGCAACTTCATTACCTTAGTAAACATGGTTTGGTACTTCCTTTTTGAAGTATTACACCACATTCATTTTGAGTATTGTGGTTGCATTCTGCCTTGTACTAGCTTGCATTAGTATACTGCTAATGGTATTTTATTCTCAAGATTTATTTTTCTTTTTTTCTTTCCTGTTTGGAATTAGCCGTCCATTTTATAGTTTCTGATATTTCCAGTGGAATCCTGCATTGTTATTACTTTTAGGCAGTATGGATTGCATTGATTTGTTAAATGGTGTTGTAGTAAAAGGTCTCAATTAAATCTTCAGTAAGAGAAATGCAGTAAAACAAATTATTGGATTACATATTAAATTGTGGTACAGTCTGAGAAGCTGTTTTAAGTCAATAATTGATTACCTGTGATCCATTTGACTCTTGTTCCTCGCAAAGAAACATCTGCAGATAAAAAGAGGACACATATACAGAGCAATATGGCATTTACCTGCAAATGTGTCTGCTGCCCCTGATCTCACAATGCATCTATCCGTCTGGGCTGTCTCTGATTTAACAGAGTATTCCTAGAACTGATTCATATTTCTGCCCTGTTCATTATAAGAATTGTGCCTGTTTTCTAGTAAACTGCATACTATTACAGTCAGTTACTAAGACTATTCATTCATTAAAAAATTATGTTGATGCAAAGCTTGTTTTAACTTTTAAATGAATCAGAGCAATAATCATAGAGGATTACAATTAGACAATCATGCAAGATTTCAGAGTTTAATTCTTATTGTTCACAAAATGCAAAGCCCGTTGCTCTATTAACTTGTTTAAATGAATATGAATAATAATTAAATGTTATGTGTGATTTTTTTACCTTTATTCTACTCCCACCTCTATTTTTGTGTTTGTGTCTTACTCTATTTTATTCATAGCTAATTAAGTTGAGAGTTGTGATCCTATTTTTTGGTTTGCCCATCATTACATTTTTCATTTTCTGTAAACCTGTTATTCTAGCAACTCATATATTAAAGCAGTATTTACAATCTGTCCATAATTTGGAGGCTTTTTTCCTCAATATTTTAGCTTTGTCACTGAGTCATTCTTTAAGTTCAGAAATAATTTTTTTAATGTTTATTTTTTAAAGTTGGACATGTGGACTATACGCAGACAAATTATCCACAATTGGCAGGGCTGCATGAGGGGAAAAATAACTCTAGTTAATGTTTATTTTGACTTTAAAGGATTAATGGAATTTGTGTGAAGCAACTTTGCATTATTTATGATTATAAGGATGAAGTTCATTAGACGGTCCAAATTCATTATGTGGTCATCATTTGTTTGTAACAATCAGACAAATGAAGTGTACACAGAAGTATTTTTAACTGCTGGGTGGGGGTAGTAGCTGTCTGTTCTCAGTTTTGCAAAACTGATGTGCATTTGTATGAACACAGAATTTTTTTTATTGTAACATTCATTTATCTGATATGCACACAGAAAATTGGAAAACGATGGGTATGGAGGCCATCTGCTAATATAAGTAACTTACCCCTACTGTTCTTTAATCACTGCTAAACAGTAGTCAATGATCTGGCATAGCAAGAGTAGTATTATGCAATGTGTTTGCTAAAAAATACGTGTAAAAATAGTATTACTATGGTGTGTGTGTGTGTGTGTGTGTGTGTGTGTGTGTGTGTGTGTGTGTGTGTGTGTGTGTGTGTGTGTGTGTGCATGTGTGCGTGTGTGCGTGTGTGTGTGTGTGTGTGTGTGTGTGTGTGTGTGTGTGTGAGAGAGAGATTGGGGGGGTGCAGTTTATTAGTGTACACAGTAAGTGTCTATCTATGGTAGTCTGACAGGAGATGGATGTGTGTGAAAATAACAAGTCATTGGTGTTGTGCACAATGAGTAGCATCGCCATTTCAAAGTACATAACTCTGGCTGAGTTCTTGCCTATGACATCTTCTGTGTGGAGTCTGCACGGCTGCCCTGTACATGTGTGAGTTTATCCATGTGCTCTGATTTTCTCCAAAACCCTAAAGAATGTGCTTGTTGATAAGTGTGTGTGTGTGTGTGTGTGTGTGTGTGTGTGTGTGTGTGTGTGTGTGTGTGTGTGTGTATACAGAAAATAATAGTATCACATATTTTTTTGTCTGTGGGGACATCCAATATTGCTGGGCACTTACATAAATTTCTTCAGCTTAGCAGTAAAAAAAAAGTTTAAAAAAATCATTATCTTTCAAAAATAAGGCATAGAATGCCTCACAGACCAGTGAGACTCAGATCTTCTTGGGGTCTAGTGGCTCCCACAGCCCAGGCTGTATAACTAGAGTTTGTCATAGACTTTGTAGTAGCCTCTGCCATGAACCTCATCCGGTCTAAAACCAGACCTGCTCAGACGTGTGCATATAAGGTCACTGTATGTGACTGGGGAGAAGGATTGAGATAGTCTGGTCATTATTACTTTAATTTTCCTTATAAGCAAATCTCAGACGACTGTACAGGATATTGTAATGGCTTGTCTAGGGTCTGTAGAAAATGTGGTCATTACTTTTTTTTTACATTCCTGACAAACCTAGGGCACAAACTAACCTAAGGCTGGCCCTGTTTGGACGACCTGTTGAGTTGTCTGGACTAAAGCTGGAACAGAAGAGTTCTGAGATTTGTCTTTACAGACATACTTTGTAGTTCCAGTACAAAGATGGACACAACTCCCTCTTGAACAAGTAAGGAGACACAAGAAATGTGAATTGTTGTAGCCAAACTCAGCATGATCCTGGATTCCTCAATATTTTTTCAGAGACATGGATTAATAATGCTGGTGAACCTAAGGAATGTAAAATCCTATCTGATATATCAGTCATCTTTGTGAAAAGAGGGTGGAAATACACCTGTTGACATCTGTCTGGGAAGCTATGGAATAACGACAGATAAGAAACAATTAGACTTTATGTGGAGGTACAAATGTGTTGAAGCATGATGATGACAAAATGGAGTTCAAATGTTTCAAGGAGGCAGGGAGACCACAGTCACCCAGACAAATGACCCTTAGAAAAGAAAATGTAGACAGTTTCATTCTAAATTAGAAGGAACTATTTGTGGCATTACCATGTCTTTGAAAAAAAAACAGAAACTTTCAATCTAAATTAGAAGAAAACAGTTATAGCATTATTTTTGTGTAACTTTGTAGATTTTATGAAAGTGATCACATGTCTGGTGCTCTCCCACAAACATGCCCCTTGATTGGATTCACTAAATTTTCTCTGTATGTACTGTAAATGACCTTGCATTTGAAGCCCATGTCATCTGTTTAGTTATTTATTGTATTTATTTATTTTCTTAATTACATAAGTGTGTCAGTCCATAGACCCTTTTAAGATGCAAACTAGGTCACAAAGCTATACAAAATTACTAGAATTTGCAAAATGCATTAGAAAATAGAGTTTCTCAAAGGAATTACATATAACTAGTAGAGTGTTAATATATAAACAATTATACATTGCTGACAGAATCTGCGAAAGCAACATATGACATTTGCAGAATGAATCCTCATTATGTGTTTAAGGGCAACAAATAATATGCACTTACACCACTCCATGGCATAGAGGAGTAAAGCTCTCACTATGATACAGATGACCCAAGTTCATCTAGTGTCTTGGGCACCGGTGGGACTTGGCAGAGGAGGATGGGAGTTAGCTGCCTCTGTCAGCTTGTTCATCTTAGAGCTAAACATCTTCAGCTCATCACTTAGGTGAGTCTGTGCCCATACACCACTTTATGCATGAACAATAGTTCAAACAGTGTATGGAGGGAATGATCCCTTTGGCCAACAGCAAGTGAAACTCTTTCTGGCAGTTCAAATGAGGGTGGATGCTGAAGTGGGGACATCTGCCTACTGGCCAACTCCTACTACCTGACTCTCACCAGAGAGGGAAACAAATGGGCTAAAAACCCAGACTGGTACAAATGGGTTGCAGGACTAATTCCTAGCCTGAAGACGTCCAGCTCTCAGTGCCTGCAAATAAATGAATGGGTCATATATGAGAAGGTGCTGGAGCAATTGGTGTGATCTGTGGGCAATATCCCCTCCTCAAAATAGGCTAAGTAGTATACATCAAAAAATTTTATATTTTTCTAAAGTACTAAAAAGCTTCTATTACACAGACATTTAATAATCTTACTGTAGAAGTTACATAGGCTTTGTATGAACATTGAACATAACATTAACTATAACGAAATGCAAGAAAAACTGTGCTATTAAAGTACATTAAGAACTAGAGACAGTTTGAAAAACATATGCAGATGCACTGCAAGAACTTACATTTGCTCAAGACGAATTTGAAGGCAACTGAAATCATCCAGATAGCTCTCTTTTCCCTATTATAAGAACATTTACATCAGGAGGTGCATTTGAATTAATGGGATGTAATACTGTAGAGAGAATCAGTACAGGTAAGGCAAAGAAGTGTGACTGAAAGAGACAACAGAAGAAATCAGCATCAAATAGCCACTTGTCGTGATGCAGTCATTGTACTAGTAACAATAATATGAACTGGATATTGAGAAAACAGGAAATATAAAAATAAGTCAGTTGTTAGCCATTATTCCAAAAGCATTTACAGGAGTAAGTATCACTTAAATAGCCAATTTTGCCATAAAGAAATGCTACTACTTATTTAATTTCTAATTCTCAGTGGCTGGTTATTCCAGTTTGGAGGCAATAACTTTCTGAAGCTCTTCTGTACTATTGATAAAATAGCTGTGGCCTGTGTGGTGTGAATGATAGTTCAAGATTATTTCACAGTTTATAGGAAGAGTTTTTAAGACTTAGCTTGTTCCTTAATGGGAGGCAGTACTGCTGATGTAATAGGTTAAAGGTCAGTGGTAATAATAGCAAAAGTACATGTACAGCTATTGGTAGCCAGTTAGCTTTCTAAGTGAAAGCTTTTCAGCACCTATTACTGGAACTACACCTTCAATTTTCTTTTGCCCTTTTAGTCTGGAAAATGGGTACCCGAGAAGAACATTTAGAAGTGATACAGTTGTGTTTTGTCATCTGGTTCATGCTGATGGCCAGTGTGGTAACAATGGAGCAGAGGCTAAATGCTGTGTTGATACTGATGCAGAATGTGAGAGGGGCTACTTATTATGCAGAAGGATGAGGGTGCTGGAAAACTAAGAATAAGTGGTAGATACCACAATCCAGCAGGAAGGTAAGATAATCAAAGGTGAGAAAAGAATGCTAAAATTAGATACAAGAGAATATTACAAGCAGCCCTGTAAAAGAATGAGGGCATGAGTTAAGTTCTTGTTTATGATATGACTGGCAGGAGGTGGTAACTGAGGACTGATGCTGAATGAAGAGTGATCCAAGGCTGCAAGTGTGTAAAGTTCTTCAGATACTTCTATGAGAAATTGTGTTTAATGGTTAAATAATCTAAAAGAAGAAACTGAGATGGTTAAGTGGGCTATAAGAAAAATGGGGTATGAGTTGATTATATAAGGAAAAAGTAGAAGGAAAAGGTGGTTTTGTGAAGAGCTTATAAAAGTGTCTTTTTCAAGGTAGGTTTGGTGGATTCTGTTTACTAGGCCTTAAAGGTAGGCATACCTAAGGGAGAAGAGTAGAGGAACAGTGAGGAATTTTATAGACAAATTCAATTGTTGCATTGCATTGTGAAGAAATTAACACAGATAATAGTACATGCTTTGAATACTGCAATAAGGGACTTGAAGGATGTGGAGAGAGAAAGGATTTGTAAAGGAGAAAATGACAATGGATCACAAGATGGAAAAGGATGTGTGAATGAGAGAGAAAGAAGAATAGTGCTGTTTAGTGTACAAAGTGTGGCTGGCATAGTGGAGGGGGATTTCTGGGGATCAAACTGGAGAGGATATGAAAAAGGCCTAATAAAGGAAATGGGAAAATAGTCCATATAAAGAAGCATGTTGTAAGATTATGGCCAGTAGATATTTTTTGGAGGTATTTCATCTGAGCAGGTGAATAAAACATTGTACCTGATCTTACCTCTGCTGTTTACTTGGATGAAGGAGGTACTATGAAAGAGTGCAAAGAAAATGCTAGGTTGGAAGGGATAGGAAACAAGCTTCAACTTTTTAACAGACAGCAGCATGTCAACTCTGAACAGTATCAAAAATGCCGTTGAATTTTTTAATACTTTAAGCTTGCTACATGTAGTTACCTTTAACAGTATATTTCTTACTGTGTTAATTAGGTAACCATCTCTTTAGCTGAAGTGTGTTACCATTACTTCCTGAAATGAGATGTAGAGTATGAAATCTGTTTTAAAGCTGCTACTACTCTCTTCTGTACATTGCAACAAACATTAACTGTCATCAGTATTCTAAAGAAGTTACTCGCAAATTGTTAGCTCATTATTTTGCTAGATTGCAGTACTGATAAGCTAAATTGTTTTTGCATTTGCATTGTTTGTTGTAATACTGCTTCTACTGCTGTTACCCATGTTCTTTTTTAAGCATGTCTCTTCATTATCTCATCAGCTTGGTCCCTCTATTTTTACCCTTTCTGATAATGTCTCCCATTCTATTTTTAGGTTCTGTAAGACAGTGCCAACAGGCTGTACCTACATGACTCTCAGTTGTCATTTCCCCTGTACAAACAAGTGACGTTACAGAGCCTTACAGAACTTCTGTCAGATGTAATATGGCAATGTAATATGGACAGCTTTATCAATCATTGTTGGGTGTGCTCATAATTTATGTATTCGTAAAAATGACTGCTTAGTGAGGCCATACCTGCAGTTTAGTATTTTGGCTGGGTAGATATCAAGCTGCTGTTAGCCTACATCATTGATTGGTAGCCTAACCCTATACTCTTTCTTTTGGATGCTAACATTGCTGCCTGTAAACTAAGAAATGTACTACTTTTAATTTAAGACATCCACTTCCCATGTGTCTCAAGACTACTGAAAGACAAGCTTTGTGGCTGACCTTGTCTTCCAGGAATAAACTTATGTGTAGCATTATAATTGTTGGTAGCTATCCCTTCTTTGTGATGTGAAAGTAAATATGTATTTTTCCATGGCAAATAGCTACTGTGGAACTATTTATTGTTAGACAACACAGCTGAATTTTAATCTATATAGTCAGACAGATAGAAAGAAAGAAAGAAAGAAAGAAAGAAAGAAAGAAAGAAAGAAAGAAAGAAAGAAAGAAAAAGAAAGATATTGATCTGTATAATTTTGATAAAGGTAGTTTTGACTGGACCACAAATGGTCAAAAAATGACATTTGACTATTTGTCAAAACCTGTAGAAGTCTATAGATGGAAATGTTGGTGTCATTTATGATCATGGGAGTTAAAAGGAACATAATTTAAACGAATTTTTGTGGATTGACAATCTCCACCTTTATATTGCACTTTCAAAATTGTAGACCTTTGTGTTTGTGCCCCATTCATTGCATATGGTGTTTTTTTTTGCTTTTTCTCTACTGGACTGGTGTTTGGCTGTGGAGTTGGAATATGTAATAAAAGCAGCAGGGCCCCACATTGGGGGAGGGCAGAGTAACTTTACCCCTGCAGGAAAGATTTTTATAGTATATATGATGTGAAGAGTGTTTTTGCCTGAATATTTTTTCAGTCAAATGTACTTTCAGTCAGCATACACTATATGCCTGTGAAGAAAGATGGTTGACTTGCAGGGCTGTCTATGACCAACGTATGCTGAGTGCCCCACTTATATTTGCAGTAAGCCTGTATTGTGTAAAGAACTTTATTTGACTTTTATGTGTAGATCCACCACCATGCTCTAGTCCTTTAAGCAATTTGTCCTGTTTATTTATTAATCATGCTATAGTTGTCCCCTTGTAACTCTCATAATGACAAGAGCTCACTAATAAAACTAAACAGGAAACTAAGAGGACTAATTAAGTCTAACAAGGCCAATTATATGGTCAGGATAGCTTCTCAGGCTAAAGACAACCACAAGGCATTCTACAGCAATGTCCAATACCTCAAAGATAACTGCAACAGTGTGTAGAATTTGTAGTAAATGGTGCCACCCTCAATGATCAGACTGAAAATGTGAATCTGCTTACTGGCAAATTCAGCCCCCCCCCCAGCCACCCCTTGTTAAAGTCCTACCAGCTTAACCTCCCAACTATCAACAGGGAACAGGTCACAGTGGTCCTCACTAAGGCTAAAAACACAGCCTGATTGGATTCTGTCACTGTCCAGTATGTTGTGTTGAAATTTATGCCTAGTTCATCAACAATACCTGAGTGGGGTATTGCGTTGAATGCATTAGCCAGGTCTAGGTAAGCTGTATGCACCATTTCCTTTCACCTATTGCCTTAAGTAGCCTGAAACATGATCTATCAGCACCACTTGACTCACTTTTTAACTACAGCTTCAAAACAGGCTACATACCAAGTGAACAGAGGATGGCAATGGTTATCCCCTTCACAAGAATGGGCAATCACTTGACCCTGGAAACTACAGACCCATTGTCTGACTAATGTAATATGCAATGCCATGGAATGAATTATCATGGAAATGTTCATCAAAGATCCTGGCAGCTTCAGACACCGGACCCATTCCAGTTTGGTTTTGTCAAAGGGAGGTCATGCCTACTTAACCTGGTAGACTTTTTTGAGAAGATAATCAAGGCAATAGGTGAAAGGAAATGGTGCATACAGCTTACCTAGACCTGGCTAATGCATTCAACGCAATACCCCACTCAGGTATTGTTGATGAACTAGGCATAAATTTCAACACAACATACTGGATTGCCAGCTGGCTCAAAGATAGGACCCAAGAGATCAGGCTTTTGACCCCATCTCCACCAACAGGCAGGTCACCAGTTAAATACCATGGGGCTCCATGCTGAACTCACTCCTGTCGGACATCAACTTCTCACAAGTCATGGCTAATTTCAGAGTCCACTGGCTGACCAAGTTTGCTTGCAAATTGGAAGCTGTCATAAATTACCCCCATGATACTAACATCCTGCAAGAGGGTATAGGCATATAACATCAAACAAATGGCTGGTTCCAAAGCCATAGATTAAAACTCAATGCAAACAAGTGCATTACACTGCCTTTTGGGAAATTGTCTACCCAGGTAAATTGCTCCATTGATTAAGCACCCCTAAGAGCTGACCTGGTAGTCACAGATCTGGGAACATTTGCAGACAGTAATCTGTCCTTTTTCCAACACATAACCAAGGTAGTAAGAAAATCATTCTGTGTCAGCTAACTTATAAGTAAGTATATGGCATCCAGATCCAAGGAAGTTATAGTACCACTCTACTCATCCCTTTTCAGCATATACCTAACTAGGCATATGCAACAGTTGGAATGCCCACAGAGGTTTCTCACCAAGACAATCTATGGCATTAACACACTGTCCTATACAGATTACCTTAGACCCCTATCTCTGTACTTGGTCTCCTACAGATTGTTGAGAGGTGATCTGTGTTTGGCTTATAAATTATCCTTAGATCCACCCCAATGGATCTTTTGCACATCAGCAAAATGAGCAGCACCAGAAACACTAGATCCAGGGATTTGAATTAGCTCATGACATAAACTGAGGGCCGGATTCATGAAGGCTTGCATGGAGTCTAAGAGTAGAGTAAGACTCCATGCAGCCAACATGTCTACCGAGCAATCCAGGAACAGCCGGCAGGGGCGTGCAAGAGAGCTCCTAAAACTCCTCTTACACGGACAGGGCTAGGTTATGCAAATTACCTCATTTGCTGCTGAAAGGTATGCAAATGAGGTAAATTTGAGATTCAGGAAACCCTAACCTGTCCGAGTAAGAGTAGTGTTATTTGCAGAAATGTACTCCGTTGACAACTGAGTACGGTTCTGCAAATAGCAAAACGGAGCAAAGACAGCTCCACAAAAAGGATGCATCCAGTTGAGGAAGCATGCCAATGGCCAAAAATATGTCCATTGTCAATGTTCACTGATGCAAAATTAAAATAAAATAATTTTTTTATACAGCTCGCCGATGTTTAAGCATAGCACAGCGCCGCGCAAACGCGCTGCACTGTAAAAACCAGCAAACCAATAATTAAAATCCACAAATATGGATTTTACAGCAATCCCTAATATACAATGCAAGGGAATGGCAGTCCAAAGACAACATGGCTACCGACTAGAGGTTGCTAAGGGGGGAAGCTCAGTCTAAGAGATGTAACCAAGTAGTAGTAGGCAATCCTATGCAAATGAGGGTAAGGATAGTGAATCCCAAGTTTACATAGCAAAAGAGTACAGTCAGTGGAGTGTAGGAGTAGGATAAGGGGTGTAACAGAGTAGAAGACAGGTGACATCATGAGGGGGGTATGTCTGAAAGAAGTGAAGCTCATTGGATTAGAGTGGCATGTGTCTGCTGTCAGTTACTAATCGCTGGAAGGGGTGTGCCAACAGGTACCCTAGCTAAAGGCAAGAAATTGAAGGTGTATGCCATGAACAACACTAAGGTTTCTTGTAGAAGTGCCTGCACCATGTATGCACGCGTGTGCGTGCCTGTAAAACCGAGTAAGCCTGTGTGCGTGTGTGTGCACCTGTGTGCGTGCGTTTAAGCCGGAGTAAGCAAGTGTAAGGTTGTTGAAACCCGTGTAAGCATGTTTGCAGCTGTGTGCACGCGTTTTAGCAAGAATAAGCAAGTTGTAGTCCATGTAAGCATGTGTGCGCGCGTGTGAGCTGGTGTGCGCGTGTTTGCGCTTTTGTGTGCGGCACTGCCCCCCTGAGGAAACAGAAAGGGAAAAGGAAGCACCACAAATAGTAGGAAGTGAACCAGGGAGGACTAGCAGAGATAGCAGGTGAAAACAATCAGAATCAGGCAATTACACAGGCAGTACACTAGCCCAGCCCAGCCCAGCACTTAAAACTCAGCAAGCAACTTTCCACTATGTTTTTCTCAGAGACACTGCAACACTGTAGTAAGCTAATAGAAGTGAAAATTGAAAAAGCTTTACTGAGACAAAGAAATGTTAGGGGCTGCCACTGCTGTTATACGGCGACATATGCAACATGCTGAGGGTGGTGACAATGCGAATGCTGCTGAGCAACCCACAGTGAGGAGACGGAGAAGAGTGTACAGGCCCAGGGTAACCTATCAGGGGCTACATGAGCTGGAGATAGTGGAGTGCTGTAGAGTGGACAGAGACCTCATGCAGCAAATTGTTGAGCTGTACAGGCCACGCCTCAAACACAGAACCAACAGAGGGGAACCCATCCTGGTGGAAACCAAGGTATGTGTTGGCCTAAGAATACTAGCAACAGGTACCTTCCAGAGACCAACTGGCGATATGATGGGGATTTCACAGGCATCAGCATCCAGGGTACTGCACCAGTTCCTGAATGCCATGTCAGCACATGTCGGTGATCATGTATATTTCCCCAATTCCCATGAGATATTGGCCAGCAATATGCATCTCTTCCAGCAAATAGCGGAATACCCTGAGGTAGTGGGTGCAATAGACTGCACGCACATTTGCATCAAAGCACCAGCTGGTGAGTGGGGTAGGGTCTACTATAACCACAAGGGTTTCCCCTCCATCAACTGCCAGGTCGTGTGTGATGCCCAGGGCATAATAATGAATGTGTGTGCTGGCTGCCCTGGCCAGCTGTACCAGACATTTGCCAATGGGGACATCCCTCATGGTCACCTAGTGGGGGATGCTGGATATGCACTTGAGCCATGGCTGATGGCACCCATCAGAAATGCACACACACCTGAACAGGAACGCCATAATGAGGCACACGCACAAACATGAAATGTAATCGAGCATGTGTTTGGGCTGCTGAAGTCACAGTTTCGGTGCCTGGACACATCTGGTGGAGCCTTGCAGTACTGACCAACTACATGTACCCAAATAGTCATGGTATGTGCTATGCTACACCATATGATCCTGCGAAAACAGCTGCAGCAGGAGCAGCATAGGGCCGGGCCCAACAGCCCCCCACCATTGCCAAAGCCATCACAGGCAGAGTGTGACTCGGAGGAGGAATAACCTGAGCCTGCCCAGTAGGCAGAAGGAGGCGTGCCAGATATGCTTTGGCCTTGGCAAAGAGGCAACACATAGCATATACACTGGCTCAGTAGGAACCCTGGAAATGATACCGCTCTCCGACTCGCACATATAGTAAAAGAGATGCCTAACTTGAGACTACTGGTTAACAAACATGTATAGGGAGAGTAAAATGTGCATCCGACATAGGCAGCCCTGCAGCACCACCTGAGGCATGATTGCCATGTGTTAAGCAATATAAAGCAGTGCTAAACAGCTCTTACCACTATTTAGTATATGTAAACAAAATTGCACACACTAAGTAGCACAACTTCAGGCAATGTTGAGCAATATTGGGCACCATTCAGCAATGTTGGTTAACATTGAGCAATGTTGTGCAAGTCTGGTCAAAGTTGGGCATAGTTCAGCAAAAGCAGGTAAACATGGTCATATTTGCTTCACTGTTCCTGAAGCAGTCTGTTCTGCCCAGTATGAAAATATGAAGAAGTGACAGTCCTCGAACCCAGGATACTGTGCACGATAGTCATAGTACAGAACCACTAAACCATGACAATATGTCAGTGGTCAGCTTGTATGAAGAAATGTTGATAAGTCTATGCAAAGTATCTCATGGAAACCTTGCAGGCATAGCACAATCCCTGTCGAATTAAGACACAAAGGTGAGGCCTGCAGTAAGAATAGAACCTGATTTTCAACACACATATAGTATAAATGTTAATATTGGTAATGTTCACACACATCAACAAATGTAGTGGACCTCAGACAGCAACATACTGCAAGGTCACACTGGGCATGCTCACACACTTGAATAAATGAGACAAATGTCAGTCAACAAAACACTGAAAGGCCGAACTGGGCATGCTCACACACTTAGGCCATGTCTGAGTACAGCACTGGGCCACACATATCCGGCAGTTGCATGTGTTAACCCAGGAACATTGCACTATTCACCAGTCTGCCTTGTGCACACAGTTATATGACAACAGACACATATATAATATAGTGGAACCCTGTCATAATCAAATATGTTATGCAGATTCTTAGGTTGTTCATAGAAAGTGGGAAAGCAAAGAAGAAAAAAAACCTGCAATCAGTACCATCAATGAACAATGTGCATCCTGAACATTATCATAGGTTCAGAGGTTGATACTAGGCTATCTGCCCTAGGGCATGTATAAGCCTAGCCAGAGTGTGTTTGGCTTTCGCAACCCTGTTAGATTAGTAGACTGTGCCTGTGAATAGTAGGTCACACATGATAGCCCACATATGTATATTTTATTGTGCCTCTGTCTAGCAGGGACCCAGAACATATCCCAGGGCTAACATACAATCACCCATCCACTTGTCAAGATGTCTCCTGTAGGTGGTCAGTGGGGGTCTCTGTGTATGTGGGACTGGGATCTCATTCCAGAGTGAGTGGAGCCTCTGGGATGGGAATCTTCCCCTCCAGCATGTCCTATTAATATCAGTGTTGATGTTTCCGTCCCTGGAGCATGTAGCTGTAAGGGACTTTGATATCCTGAGGTGGAGCCTGTCCATTAATTCTGTGATGGACATGGTTTTAAACAACAGGCACAGATTGCATCCGAGTAGGCAGTAAGCGACTGAGTAGAGCTGGGGTTACCATAGTCAAACTGCGCATACCATCTCTGTGAGTCCCTAGATCTACTTGGTTAGGTACTTTTGTGGACATTACAGTTGCTGCAGGTGTTGGGTAAGGTACATCCAAAATGGGGCATTGTATCCAAGCATGGGCCTGATGGGTATAGGGGCACAATGACCCCACTTGATCTAGATGTGAAACCCTATGGGATAAGGTGGGCTATATAGAAGGTCTGTCTAACAACATTGGCAACGTGATTGTCAAAGGCAAGAGTACTAACTACTCATATCCCCAAATCACAAATAACACCCACCATACATGATGTATCATCACCTATGTGGTAATGTGTGGGCACATTGTTATTACCAAAGGGGATGACTATGCATCTAATGGAAAGTAGCTGTAGGCCATGGCTCTGGCACCAGTTATCCATCGCTGTGAGACCCTTTTTTAGGATGCTTGTGCCAGATGGGGAGTTGATTATGGCACACAGTTTGCAGTCATCTGCGAACATGGTCAGCCATATTCCTCCTGTGTTAGCCTGTACGTCTGAGAAATATATACTGAACAAGAGAGGTCCCAGGACTGAGCCCTGTGGGATGCCACGTGTAACTGGTGTATAGTCAGACATGGCACCTGCAATACTGACCATGTGGGTGCTATCCGTGATCCAGTTAGCAATCCATCTTGTGACATATGTGTAGATATTGAAGCTGGTGAGCGTATGTATAATGCCCGAGTGGGGTATTGTGTTGAACTGTTGTGCGAGCACCAGGTAGGCTGGGTGGACAACCTTCTCTATGTCTATGGACCTGGTAACTGTTTAAAGATGTTAAACAGGTTCAAGAGGCAAGATATGCCCACAACAAAGCTGAATTGTGTAGGATCCAGTATCTGTAGGTTCCCGATGTCTATGTGTATGGGTTCCATGATTATACGCTCCATAGCTTTGCAGACCAGGATAGTTAGGCTTATACTGCAATATTGTCCAGGGTCCCTTGTGGCACCACCTCTGTGGAGCGGGAACACTGTTTGCTGTACACCATTCCTTGGGTACATATCCTGTAGTAACTCTGATATTAAACAGTGACTTAATGTGAGTGTTAAGTTCGTCATGAATCTCGTGTAAGCAGCAGGCCGGGACACCGTCTGGTCCCATTGATGCTGTGTTGTCTGCTATGGAGAGGGCAGCACTAACCTGTTCATCTGTGATGTCAGGGAGGCTACACCCTGTTGGGATGGACATTTGCACTTTATGGGGGATGGAGAGAAACATTTCCACTGAACCTGTTTGCCAGGATGTTGGCGATGTCAGTGGGTTCAGTGTATGTTTTATCATTATGCAGTAACTCACAGCATATCTGTGAGTTCCCACCCAGGTCCCTGACATAACTAAAGAAGGCCTTGTGATTGTCCTTAGTGTCTGTTGCAAGTGTCCATTAGAAGCAGCCCTTAGATGAATCAACAAGTGATCATAGTTTTTTCCTAGTACTGATCAGAGATGCCTTCCTTTTTGGGATTGTGCTCTATCATGTAGTAGTCTCCTCCTGTCATTGTATAGCTTATTAATGGCTGTGGTCCACCAGACAGGTCCCCTGTCTTTGGAAGAGTGAGTCATGTAGTTATCTGGGATAGCATGATCCATGCATTCCAGTAGTTCTCCATAGAATGCGTTTGTAAAGGATTAAGTGGTCTGAGTCATAATTACCACTGTCCCAGGGTCTTTGACGGATACCACCTTGGTTTGTAGAAGTGTGACATTTGCTTATGAGAAGTACTTCACTGAGATCACCTAGGATGGGGGTGTGGATGGAATATGTATGTCCAGTGAGATAAATGTATGGTCTGACCTTAACAATGAGGGGTATACCTCTGGTGTGGAACATAGAGTCCCCATGTTGGTGATGATCATGTCCCACATGTTTTACCCTCTTGTGGTTGTGGTGACCAGTTGTGCCATAGCATTTGCATCTATAAATCCTAGCAACTGTTGTGCGAGGGTGTTGGTGCTTGAGTAGTATTCCCAGTCAATGTTTGTGCATTTGAAGTCACTCAATATAATGGTGTTTGGAGAGACCTTCATATTCCCCAGTGTTCCCAGGAATACCGAGTGTTGTTCCTGAGTTCGGGAGTGTGGTCTGTAGCAGTCTACAAACTGAAATGCAGTTTGGGCCACTGTTAGTTGCACATGTACGTTCTCCGATGCTTTGTGCAGTGCTACTAACCTGGAGGTGTGTGTATGTTTGATGTATATGGATACTCCCTCTATTTTTGTTGGCCGGTCCGAGTCATGTGTCCGAAAAGCATGGTATGAAGTAAAACCTGGTAGTGCTGGTGTGCTTTTGGGAGCCTGAAGCAGGTGTCTGTTACTGCACATATATCAACAGTCTCCATACTGAGGAGAGTCCTGAGTGCGTGCATTCTGAGGGTTAGACATCTGTTGTTGAGCAGCATTACCCTCTGTTTCTTTTACCTTGTAACGTCTATGGAGGTGGTTTTGTCTTCTGAGCCTCACTTAAAACAGCCACTATGGGGGTGGCAAGAGCCTTAGCCAGCATTTGAAAGCCTAGGGGTGACAGGTGCATGGTGTCCATAGCGAAGCTACGTGGCATGTCGAGCATGTACTCCCAAGCTGACAGACACTGTATCCCCTTTGAATTACACCAATATGTTAGCCAACTGTTAAAAGTTATCAGTTTGTCTGTATACTGTGACATCATTCTTGGTGAGGGTAAGATGCTACACAAGGTCAGGGTCATACTGGCCTGGGCTACATGATCATAGAGCTCCTCTATGTCTCTTGTCATGTAGTCCAGGGAGGAACGTCTGAGGGTTTACACACCAGCATGGACAATGATGGAGCCATATTTGTACTTGCTTTGGAGTGACCTGAGTGCATGTGTTATGTGGCATATCCTGGCACATGACAGACAGCACAAAGTGACCTTCTCCTTGTTCAGCCTGGTGAGTGGGACGTCAGTGTGTCTGACAATAAGAGTCACCTATTACAAGTGTATTAGGTGTGTGTTTAGCCCTAAGGGCAGTGACTGTGTGGCACACTGACTTTGTGAACTATGTGATATGTGTGTATAGTTGCGTGTTAGCAGTTGTTTGGGTGTCTGCTTTGGATGTCTCTGCTGCTTAGGCAGAGTATATTTAGAGCCTCCGAGTATGTTTTTGTGTGGTAATGTATTTAGTTTGCTGTCGTTAAAGGTCCATGTGAGACTGGATTTGTGGTGTGTGTGGTTACCTTCACCACCTGATAGACTGTGCCAGTCACGGGTTGAGAGAGCTCAGCCTCCTGTTTGTCTATACAGTTGCATTTCTCACATATATCTGAGTTTGTTGGTAGGAGGACAGGGTTGTTTGTGTACATAAGGCAGTTGTAAAATTGCGTCAAAATTACAATATGCACCAGCTGGACTGGAGAGTACACACGAAACCGACCTTTGGACATGCCAGGATATTATGATGACATACTCTGTTGAATGATCACAAAGGATCAGTAGTGTGTTAAGTGTGTAAAAGAGTATAACAGGGGTTTAGTGGTCAGGTTTGTCATTGTTTTGGAAAGATTATCTGTGAAGGAGTACAGACAGGACCATGACACCTCCTTCAGCTATGTCAGAAATAGCAATGTACACTCATATATGTCCTGAGTCAAGGTCAACTGTACCTGACTGACAATGCCGACATCCTGTCAGACAGGCCCATACATACATACCCACCTCCCATTGACAAAAGGCCCTATCATCATACCAGGAGATATCACATGTAGAATGGGTAAACTGCTCCTCCCAAAGCCGAATGAATGGCATCACTTGGATAACATTGTTTCCCCATATGTGTCATAAGTGAACAACAAAACAAACAGACCCTGCACCTTAACAGTCTGTTGATCCTCACCCTCTCTACAGGATCTTACACTGTTGAATGTGTTAAGGCAACATATGGCACACGCCACAAGTGTTGGTGCACAACAGACCATGGGAACTATAGTCCTATAAGCCTATGAAGTCTGAACTGCTAGGCCATGGAGTCCATCATGATTGCAGTCAGAAACAGAGCTATTGTAATCCAAAGAACACACAACGCAACCAACTGTGGTATGTTAATGAGCAGATCATGTTCCCCAAACCTGCTAGACTGTTTTCAAGGCAGCCACCCAGGACATACATCACTGAAAGGAGCTACACACGTCCCACATAGACTTTGAATAGCCCTTCATCAACATCACAGACACATGTCTTATCCACAAAACCAACAATCTGTGCATAAGTATGTATTGTCATATGAAGGAATGGCAATTTGTCCACAGATAGATCACACAAGCTAAGAATTGTGGAGTCCTGTTCAAGCTGTTCACACTTGCTGACCCATATGGTTCATTCCTGGGATTGCATAAAACAATGTGCACACACATTACCATGTCCAGTCTGATGATGTCAGCATCCTACAAATATAGCAGGAGAATAGAAACCACCCAGTAAAGCATATAGCATGTCGTGTTAATGTGTATCGCTCTAGTATCATAACATAGTTAGGTAGGGGTTTAAATCCTGCAATTGCTGAGTGTGTGGGGGTGTATGTTTGTGTGTGTTTGCGATTCCCTTTGGGAGGAGTGGCCTTTTTGTAGACTGTGACAACACATTAAAAGAGGTGAACTCCTCTTTGCCAAGTCTGATGATGTCAGTATCCCACAAATACAACAGTGGAAATAAAAACACCTAGTAAAGCATATAGTGCGTCGTGTTAATGCATATCTTCCTAGTGTCATAACATAATTAGATAGGGGTTTGAATCCTGTGAATGTGGGTGTATGATTCCCTTTGAGAGGAGTGGCCTTTTTGGAGACTGTGAAAACACAACAAAAGAGGTGAATTCCTCTTTGCCAAGTGTGATGATGTCAGTATCCCACAAATACAGCAGTGGAAATGAAAGCGCCCACTAAAGCATACAGCACATCGTGTTAATGCGTATCTCCCTAGTGTCATAACATAGCTAGGTAGAGGTTTGAATCCTATGAATGTGTGTGTGTGTGATTCCCTTTGAGAGGAGTTGCCTTTTTGAAGACTGTGAAAACACAACAAAAGTGGTGAATTCCTCTTTGCCAAGTGTGATGATGTCAATATCCCACAAATACAGCAGTGGATAAAGCATATAGCGCGTGTTAATGCATATCTCCCTAGTGTCATAACATAGTTAGGTAGGAGTTTAAATCCTGAAAATGCTGTGTGTGTGTGTGTGTGTGTGTGGGGGGGGGATTTGAATCCTGCAAATGCTGTGCATGTGTGTGTCCTTTTGGGAGACTCTGAAAACACAGCAAAAGAGGTGATTTCCTCTTTGCCAACTTAGATGATGCCAGTATTCCACAAATACAGCAGTGGAAATAAAAGCACCCAGTAAAGCATATAATGCATTGTGTTAATGCGTATCCCCCTAGTGTCATAACATAGTTAGGTAGGTGTGTGAATCCTGCAAATGCTGAGTGTGTGTGTGATTCCCTTTGAGAGGAGTGGCCTTTTTGGAGACTGTGAAAACACAGCAAAAGAGGTGATTTCCTCTTTGCCAACTCTGATGATGTCAGTATCCCACAAATACAGCAGTGGAAATGAAAGCTCCTGTAAAGCATATAGCGTGTCGTGTTAATGCATATCTCCCAAGTGTCACAACATGGTTAGGTAGGGGTTTGAATCCTACAAATGCTGAGTATGTGTGTGTGATTCCCTTTGAGAGGAGTGGCCTTTTTGGAGACTGTGAAAACACAGCAAAAGAGGTGATTTCCTCTTTGCCAAGTCTGATGATGTCAGTATCCCACAAATACAGCAGTGGAAATGAGCACTCCCAATAAAGCATATAGCGTGTCGTGTTAATGCGTGTCTCGCAAGTGTTATAACATAAGTAGGTAGGGGTTTGAATCCTGCAAATGCTGAGTGTGTATATGTGCGTGTGTGATTTGTTTTGAGAAGAGTGGCCTTTTTGTAGACTGTTAAAACACATTAGAAGAGGTGAATTCCTCTTTGCCAAGTTTGATAATGTCAGTATCCCACAAATACAGCAGTGGAAATAAAAACTCTCAGTAAAGCATATAGCGCGTCGTGGTAATGCATTCCTCTCTAATATAGCATAGTTAGGTAGGGGTTTGAATCCTGTAATTGTTGAGTATGTGCATGTGTTTAGTCCTATGAAAGGAATGGCCTTTTTGTAGACTGTGAAAACACATTAAAAGAGGTGAATTCCCCTTTGGCCGGTTTGATGATGTCAGTATTCCACAAATATAGCAGTGGAAATGAAAACTCCCAGTAAAGCATATAGTGCGTTGTGGTAATGCATGTTTCTCTAGTATCATAACATAGTTAAGTAGGGGTTTGAATCCTGCAATTGCTAAGAGTATGACACTGTTAATCAATGTGTTGTGGGTTTTGCTTTTACTACAGTATGACATATCAGTAAAGCAACAGTATTTGCATTGCAGACTTCAGGTATCTGTGTGGCATATACACATATGTACATGTGACCTAAACTGGTAACTGTGTGGCCAAGACATATATGTACATGTGACCTAAATCACTTCATAGGTGTGAAGCCTGCTTTCAACATGACTACATCTGTTACCATTGACAGTTGTTGCTGCTGCTTCTCGGACCGTAGGTCACATATGTATGTATGTGACAAGTCCAGCCACTGTAGTGATCTGAGCCTCAGGTCATCTGTGTCACACTCACACATGACAGTTGCTACAGAATAGTGTGAGTGAGGGTGTATGCCTGGGGCATATTTCAGACATGTTCAAGCACAACACAGTCTGTCAATAATGGCCATTCATTATAGGTATACAACAACTCCGTGCATATGCATACAGACCCCTTATTGCTTATGTGATACATTGAGGGACATCAGCATACCTTTGGGAATGTGGATATCAAAGGACAGATGAAATCACATGTGGCTGCATGTACACATCGGTACCCCTGCTACATGTTGTGTGCTACTACCAATGTGGTACTGTCAGGATACTATGTGTAGTAAATGTGGATGACTATGCTATAGTTGGCTCATAGCTTCACAACATGGTTTTGTCAACAGGTATCTGTCTGTATGATATCCTTGTGGAGGATAAGTGTCTAATCCAGGGAATGCATTGTAGGCCACTGTATGCATCACCAGATGTGGATGGACATATCCCTAGTGTGTCTGCTTGTACCTAGGATGGACACATGCCAAACAGGAGTGGTCACTGGAATGTGTGGTGGTCAATACCACTGGTAACTGCTATAGTACAATACCGGAATGATTCTAATGCTACTGTGTATTCTACAGCTGTGTGTCAATTGTCAAGACATCATCTAAAGAATGGTTAAAATCAGGCTGTTGAGGTTATGTACACTACCAGAATGCTAACCAATGACCGATATTAACAGTATCACCCACAGCATAGTGGCATACCATGTCATACACACATGTGTACCCAAGTTGTGACATATGTGTAGTGAAATGCATACAGGACACCAATAGGAAATATGAAGTGTTAACACTGTGTAATACAGGGCATGTCACCCTTCCCATGTGCCCACCATGTACATACATGCAAACAGTGCACCTCCACCATGTTCACAAATGTACACCTTGAAACTGTACTGCACACATCACACACGTAACATCCACTCACTGACACATGCTGCATGTACCACACACATCAGCCAACTGGCACATGTGCGGACAATCCATGTTTGGAATTAACACTGGTGTAAACAATACTACATTGATAATCATTGATTTGATGCATCATGCCTGCTCAGATATACCTACAAGGATATCATTACACTTTACTGTTGACAACATGCTAACATTGCTACACTGCTATTAGGTCACCCTGTGCATCAGCACCATGTTATCCTGTTCCTGCATCATGTCACAGATGACAGGAGGTGGCACAGTTTCATCATATGCACAGGGTGTGTTATTGTTTTTCCAGAGCCCGACAATGACCCATCCAATCAACATGTATGTGTGTGTGTGTGTGTGTGTGTGTGTGTGTGAGGGACAACAGTACAGTATGAGTCAGTGTTGATGTAATGTGTGTGTGTGTATGTGTTAGCCCTAGGTGTTGGTAGTATGTGTGTGTGTGTCTGCATGCACACAGTACCCCCTTGTGGCTGCCAAATACGGGAGGTTGTGGGACAGCCACAGACTGCACCTGCCAGGCTGTACAGATCACTGTCTCCGGCCACGGACACAGTACCTGTGCCTGACAGGGGTAACACGGACAGTATTGGGTACTAAGCCAGACTGAGTACTATCGTCAGAGGCAGAGGGATGTTGACTGGACCCATGTCCCTGCTGGGACTGGTCAGAGCCACGTGCACGTGGTCATCTCGGATGGTCTACCGACAGCCCAGCCACAACATTGCTGGGGCTGGTACTGCCACTACAGGAGCGGCTGGCACTTGTGTATCATCCGCGATGACTGCCAGCTGATGATGTTGCTGGCATACATCCATGTCGATGTCCCAGCCGTCCTGCACTGTCCTAGCACATGGACATTACATTGCGGAGGACAACTAGTGCCCCCCCCCAACGTCTATCAATGAGATTGGTGTAATTGCGGATGGCACCGGCAAGGTCATGGATACTGTCATTCATCGCCCTCTGCACCCTTAGTCCCTGCCTGGTGTACCATTCCATACGTGCCTGTGCTTGCATCACAGCCCGGAACATACCTGAGGTTGTGAGACCTGTGTGGGCACATCTGCCAGGGGCATTATGACCAGTGGTGCTCCCACGAGAACCCCTGGACATATGCCTATGTGGTACCATTCCGGGTGTCTGGGCATGGCTGCTGTGTGGGGTTGCATGTGCCATAGATACCACACTGTCCCGGTCAATGCCTACCGTATGCTGTTCCTCACCTAAGGCCATTGGTGTTGAGGGATGTATTGGCAGTATGTATGTGCACATAGATGGGGTGGAAAGCTGTGTACTGTCGATTGGCGGACCAATGACAGACCCTGTCAAACATGCCTGTGCCACAACACATGTATCATCATGTTCACTATTTGTGGCAGTGAACTCAGGTTCCCTGCTGCACCCATCCAACAATACCTCAGCACCTGTGAGACAGAGACAGGAAGCACACTTTAAGATTTGTACAGGATGTTCGCACACATGCACACATGCACACATGCACACATGAACACATGCACACATGAACACAAGCACAAATGCACACATGCACATATGCACACATGGACACATGAACACATGCACACATGAACACATGCACACATGAACACATGAACACATGCACACATGCACACATGAACACATGCATGCATGCACACATGAACACATGAACACATGCACACACGAACACATGCACACATGAACACATGAACACATGCACACATGCACACATGAACACATGAACACATGCACACATGAACACATGCACACATGCACACATGCACACAAATACACTACTCAGTCAAGTTGACACACACACACACACCAACAGCAATATGGAACATATTCATTAGTGGTTGATGGTGGAGTACAGTATCACAAGCCAAAGAGTCCTATCACATGTGCCAGCATACAGGATGTGTGTTGCTCAACAGCATGCAGTGCGAGTGTAGAGAGTCCTTGTTGATAACAGTATACATGTCGTTGATGCATGTGTGTTGTTCAATGATTGGCCTCACCCTGGAACACAATGTGTACATGTACACAACATTGCACTGCAAGTCTGAAATGCTTTCCAATGTCCTGTGCACCATCACTCATAGGTATACATACCATGGCCGGATGCACACAATTGTCAGGTGTATAACAATGAATGCTATGTGTAGTACTGTAGGTACTGTAACTGGATGTAGTGTAGTACCATGAGCCATCATCAGGCAGCATCATGTGGTCACTCAAGGCCACTGATGTATGTCACACTGGCAACTATCTTGCTGTACCTGACCTGCACCACTTAGGCTACATTTAACATTTCACCAACAGTTGTTACATGGGCATGTCAAGTGTTCAATAGGGAGCATTGCCTAACATGACTGTGTTGTGTGTTGACGCATGTCACACCGCCCCATGATAGGCCTCTACCCCCAGGTATAGTATGTGTGCTGTGTTAATGACATATGGGATACTGGAGTATGACCTTACAACAGGTGTCTACATAGGCCATGTGTATCATATTAACACATACTGCATATGACAAAGTGGTGTATGTTGTGTGCATGTGTATTGACTCTGCCTATACAATGTCCAGTACAGTGTACCCCACTTGTTATATGCTATATTAACTGTAGCCCACTCACCAGCATGGGTCTGCTGTCTTGCTATCACACCAGAGGGACCTGCAAGGATATGAGACAGTTTGTCAGTGTCAACAACTATGGCATTACTGCTGTGAGTTTGCAATTTTACAGTAGTACATGAGATGACAGTCACAGGCATACAGATAATGTCCCAAATTATCAGTATTGCATGACACCAGGCTCCACATATTCTGCATACACAGTACACATCTGATAAATGCATGTTATAACACTTGAGATAACAGTGGTCTACAGATGTGCCATGTTACCTGCATGCTCTGTATCCCCATGCTGGGTGACTCCGGCCCCCATGATGACACAGGTGTGTTGTACTGGTTGGCCAGGAGCCACCATGCTGAGGAGCAGCTCTTCCACTCTGGTGAGGGGGGGATGTATTGCAGCACCATCACCTGTGGCAAGCTGTTGTCTGTGGACATCTGAGGCAATCTGCCGGACATGTCTGATTAAATCACTGCAGTGATGGCGTACCGGCTCATAAGTCTGGTTATGCATGCCTACATCATTCACCCGAAGGACAACATCCTGCCACAGTGTAGTGCTACCATGCTGGTCCTGGCAGGTTCTGGAGAACAGCAGGTTATAATGGTGTATGAGGGCATCTGATATAACTTCCTCATCCTCAGGGGAATATGCTGGTTTCCTGTTGTGTGACATTTCCCTGGAAGACAATGAAACAGTAATTGTGAGCAAGTCATGTGGCACACTCAACATTCTAAAGTATTTCTAAAGTACAGACATCAATGAAATGCCATATATAGCAACCTATTTGCTGTCAGTAGATACACACCTTTAATACCACATATGACTGCTCAGCCCACAACTGCCTGACAGTGCCTGGCACATACTATATACCAAACCATGTTCTGCACAGCAACAAAGTGGAACCAGTATGTAAGACTATACAACAGTACATGACACACTGTATGTGACACAATGCACCACCTAGCCAAAGGAGGTGTATATGACGCTAAAGCATACAGACATTTGTCATCCATTGAAATTAATGTACAGTACGGTTACAGTACTACCAGTACACCACGCTACTTGTTGATAGCAAACCCCTCAGTAGCATATGTGCACATTCATCACTATAGGTGGCATACTGCTGTACTACACTATACATGTTGCTAGATACGCACTTATATCCTGTGACACACATACCACCGAGGCCATGTTACAGGCATACCCACACTCACATCAGACATACCTACAAGACACAAAGGTATGGCAACCCAGAGTAGATTTACCTGTGTACCATAGAGTACTGTGTGTCAGCACCTACATAACCTCATACCTGAGGTATGTAATGTGTGAGGACTACAGGTAACAAACAAAACAGTGTTACCAAGCCATGTGGATATAAACCATACTGTGCTGTTGAGGCCTACAGCTTCAGGTAGTACTACAGTTCATACGTGATTTGTATTCACTAGTGTTAACAATCAATAAGCATACATGTACTGCTTTAGCCTACAATGGCACACTCCAGTCAACACCATGGGACTATGTCACAAGGTATGCCATACTGCTTTTCCTGCCTAGCAATAGCATACGTACCTTTTGATGGGATTAGAGCTACAACACTACATACCATGGTATACACAGTTTCCCGCTAGGCTATCACACATATACACATCTTTGACACATTCGTCTACACATTTTCCATCACACCCAGTCAACCTCACATAGCATGTGATGCAACAGGTACATGCGTGTGTGTATCGGGTCCTAGGTAGCTGATAGGCTGTTATCCATAGGGCCTATGGAAGCCTAGCCATATGGTACCCTGCACTTCAACACCCATGTAATGTAGGTTCATGTGCCCCTGTCATGCAGAGCCACAGAGGTGATTACCGGGTTGTGTTTCCTATCTCATATCCAATCATCATGATTATTCATGACAACTGCTAATGAGGACCTTCATTTGCTGTTGATAGGTAGTTGGTTCCACAGTATGGTATGTGTCTGTGATGATAATGTGCCACTCAAGCATGTTCTGCTTTTTGACTTTACAAGGTTTAGATCAGTACAGTGTGTAGCTTGTATGGAGTTCCATCTGTTTACATGGAGCACGTCCAACACCTGTGGGTTTGGCATAGCTTTGTATGTTAGGCCGAGGTAGCCTCTGGGTAGGCGGTATGCGACACAGTGTAGCTGTGGTTTTGTAAGACAGTCAGTATAGGGCATCTGTTTGAGTCCAGTAATACTCTTTGTGAGGTATGTGTTTGGCATCTACAGTTGCTGTGGATGTCTTCTGAGGTACATACCAACAGGGTCATTGTACTCTATGATGGGTGTTATGACTGATGAGTAGAGTGGAACACTGACCTCTGTTTCCATGGATGACACACCTTTACTGACGACATGTGGACTGTACTCAGTTTACATGACTAGTGTGGCACTGTGATTATCATAAGGGACACTACTATCCACCTATGTCCCGTAGTCTCTTATCACACCTTCAGTGTTGAGTAGACTACCACCTATGTGGTAGTTCATGGGTACAGGGCTTTTAACAACAGGGATGGCAATACGTGTACAACATTGAGCTGGAGCGTACATATGAACATCCAGTGGTGTACACATAGATATGCATATCGGCACATATACAGTCCACCTTTCATGGTGGGAATATCAATTATGCAAAGGTTGAGGGGGATACAGTTATGTAATGATATTGCACAGTCTTGTGCAGAATGCATGGAAGGTGTTCTCAACCCATACATCTTTAGCAGGACCCCCTATCTGGAAGATGAAAAACCTAACAAATCATACCCACGGCGTTTGAACAACACATGTCATATGCTAGCACTGTATGCTGTCTTGTTTGACACACACTACAACCTACATATAAATATGCACATAACAACCTGCACCAACATATAAATGTCTGCCCTTCACAAACAGTTGCAGTATGTCCCTTGCTCTATGCACATGCTCAGATGCTTATAAATCAGACACATATGTATCTCGCCATATGTGTGTGCCATACAGACACAAGGTCCACACTGTTGTAAGTCCGTATACCTCACGGATGACCTGTTGGGCCTTGCTACAACATGGACAGTTGTCACATATGTGCATACAGTAATAGTACAAGGGTATATATAGCTGCAAATGATACATTACTCTACTAGCCTGCTACAGCAGTTGCCAATGCAAAGCTACACATTATGTGACTATCATGCATGTCTTACTCTGTGACATCCAAGTTTATATAGGTGTTTGCACTACTCCCCCAAACTGCCATTAAATGCAGTACTGTACAGACCATAGATAACAGGTTCAGATGTTTGACATGTAATGCTGAGCTACATATGTCACACTTATGTCCCACTGCACACAGCTACACACCAATTTCTCCATGGCAGTACTTATGCATGGCATCAGTGCATACATACCTACTGCTGCCACATATGCATGTTTCAGAGGATGTACAGTACTATTCATAAACATCTACTACTTGCCGGTAACTACAAACTGTTACATACCTGTATGTCCCTTTCAGGTCTGTCTGTGTATGCTTTGACAGTTTTTTTTATTAAGTAAATATACTTACTTAAGTTTGGTTTGTGGTTATTCATTATTTTTTTTCTTAATTAATAACTTTAGTTTTTAATTAGGTATGTATATTTATTACCTAATTTTAAATTATTTTCTTCCTTGCTACTGTTTGACAGTACTCTGCAGGAGCTGTTCACTTGCTTAAACATGCAATGTAATGATTGCATGTGGGGATAGCAAGTACAATCTGCACCAATTGTTGCCCAGCATTTGGTAAATGCATACAGCCTGCTGAGTGGTAATTGCAGTACTCACTGTTATAGCAATCCAGTGCTATAAATTGCTAAGGTATGTAGGCATAGCCCTTTCAGATTTCCAGAATGGGGCCCATGCTTGTTTGTTGTGGACACTGTTGTGTAAGTCAGAAGGTTGGTATACATCTTATAAATGAAGCTGGAGGTGTAGACAGTGATGTACATGTTGTACTCAGACCTGACTGTTGCCACTTCCAGTACTAAGCTATCAGTGTAGAGTTTTACTCACCACTACAAATGTTTACATGACATTTATGTGACTATGTAGTTTCTTTTCTACTCATATAATTAACTGCCATACAAATTTAGTTATTGAGACGTATTCTTTGGGCACATGAACTGTTTGTGAACTGTTATACTGGGAATATTAATGTACTCACTTCTGCAGGGTTTGTGTTTTTTATTGTTGACATTAGCACCGGGTTCGCAGGACAACTGGACAATTCCAGTACTGAGTATGCCTACCTACACACTTGGTAGACCCTAAACACACAAGTATCTTTTAATTGTGGGGGGATGCTTACATACAGAGAGCATTATGTATTAATGTGTGAATATTATCTTACTGGACTTACAGGATTGGGTGTGTACCTGTCAGTTTATCAGGGCAGGTGGTCTGTCTGCATAGTTCCCAACTGTGAACCTATCCAGATGGTAGCCAGAGGTTACACTGTCATTCTTTGTCTGTGCAACTCACAGGTGTTTTCAGCACTGGTACAATGGCATTGTTACAGTCAGTTGCTACCAGTACATGGCTACATCCATTGGTATTTCTGTGTTGTACTCCTACATAAGGCTATGCTTGTGGAGGTCCTACCAAAGCTATTTGCAGAGTGTGTAACAGCAGTATAGCCTATATGCCTGTGTGTCTGTGCCTCTGCCAGGCCTATGGAACACTCATGTACATCTTTGCATGGAGTCAGGGATAGGTAGTTGAAAGTGAGGTACACCTTACACATAACAGGGACAGTAGGTGTAGACTTCAGTGAAGCAGTGCATATGGATTAGTACTCCTTTCATGAAGTACAAGCGGTTTCTACTGTTATTATTGTCAGTATTCATTGTGTAATAGCCCACCTTTCTGACTGACATCAGTACTTTTCTGAGGGATTCGGAGGGACACAGCTAAAATATGTTTCACAATCAGGGACATCCCTGGAAAGTTGTCACAGTTAGGAGGTATGGCCTATGCCCTATTCAGATATGCCAGTGTTTGTCCTGCTATGATACTGTGTGGGGGTTGTAAAGTGCCTCTGTAACATTATTTTCTGCTTGAATGGCTGCTTCTCACATAGGTTCATAGGTAAGTACTAGGCTATCTGTCCATGGGCATTTATAAGCCTAGCCACAGAGTAATGGCTTTTGCCTCCCCATTAGATTAGTAACCTGGGCCTCTATCAACGGGGCTCCTGAAGTGATCCCAGGGTAGAACTTACGATTACCCATCCACTCATCAAGATTTCTCTTGAAGAGGGTCAGAGAGGAGCTCTGTCGAATATGGATTGGGATTCTAATCCAGAGTGAGGGGAGTCACTGGGACAGGAATCTATCTCTCCAGCATGTCCTGTTTATTGTTGTACATAGGTTCAAGTCACTAGAATGAGTGATTCTGAGGGATCTCAGTTTTTTGAGGTGAAGCGTGCCCATTAGTTCAGGGTTTGACATGGCCCTATAGGTCAGGCATAGGTTACCTCTGAGCAGACGGTAAGTGACTGAGAAGAGCTGGAACTTTTTTAGTCGTGCTTCATAGGGTAATTGTTTAAGGCCCTTACTCCTCTTAGTGAGGTACTTCTGTGATCTTTCTAGTTGTTGCAGGTGCCTAGTGAGGTACATCCCAAATGGGGCATTGTACTCTATTATGGGCCTAATGAGTGAGGAGTAAAGGGGCACAATCACCTCCTTGGATCTGGATAAGAAACCCTTTGTGATCAGGTGTGCCACATAGAAGGATTTCCTGACCATTTTGGCTATGTGGTTATCAAAGGAGAGCATGCTATCTACTTGGGTAACCAGGTCCCTAATTACTTCTTCTGTACTTAGTGCATTTCCATCTATGTGGTAGTTTGTAGGTATTTTGTTTTTCCCAAATGGGATTACTATGCATTTTTTGGCATTTAGCTTGAGGCCGTGACTTTCAGGTGTTTGTCTCTGTGAGACCCTTTTGCAGCATGTCTGTGTCAGCTGGAGAGTCAATTATTGCACCCAATTTACAGTCATCTGCAAACTTGGTTATCCACAGTCCCTCCGCCTTTGCCTGTACTTCGGAGAAATATATATCGAACAGGAGGGGTCCCAGGACTGAGCCCTGTGGGACTCCGCTTGTGACTGGTTTAGAGTCAGACATGGCGCCTGCCACTCTTACCATGTGGGTTCTGTCTGAGAGCCAATTGGCAACCCATCTTGTGACATGGGGGTTGATATTTAAGCTGGTGAGTTTGTCTATGATTCCTGAGTGTGGGATGGTGTTGAACACCTTAGCGAGGTCCAGATATGCTGTGTGGACCACCTTCCCTTCATCTATGGCCTTGGTGACTGTTTCGAAGAAGTTGACCAAGTTCAGGAGGCAAGATCTGCCTTTAACAAAGCTGAAATGGGTGAGGTCCAGTGTCTGGAGGTTCCCAATGTCTCTGTTAATGAACACCATCATAATGCATTCCATGGCTTTGCAGACCAGGCTAGTCAAGCTTATAGGGCGATAGTTCCCAGGGTCAGTTGTGGCACCACCTTTGTGGAGTGGTACGACTGTTGCTGTATGCCATTCTTTGGGTACATAGCCTGTAGAGATGCTGAGTTTGAATAGCGATTTGAGATGGCAGGTTAGTTCATTTTGAAGCTCGTGTAAGACACAACCTGGGATAGCATTTGGTCCCATTGATGCTGTGTTTTTGGCCTTTGAAAGGGCTGTCTTTACTTGTGTGTCTGAGATATCTGGAGCGCCACATTCTTCTGGGATGTGTGCTAGCCCCTTTGGTGGAGGGGGGGGGGGGTGAAGTTTGCACTGAACTTGTCAGCCAGGATGTTGGCAATGTCGGTTGGTTCAGTGTATTTATGGTCATTATGCACTAGCTCGGAGCATATCTGAGAGTTTGCCCCTAGACTCTTGCCATAGTTAAAGAAGGCCTTGTGGTTATCCTTAGAGTCATCGGCTATTTTTCTTTCAAAGTTGGCCTTTGATGATTTAATGAGGGAGCGCAGTTTTTTACTGATGTTAATCAGAGATGCCTTCTTAGTTTGGGATTTTGTTCTATCTTGCAGGAGTTTCCTCCTTCTGTTGTAAAGTTTATTTATGGCCAGGGTCCACCAGACTGGCTTCCTCTTTTTTGAGGAATTGGTCTTGGTTTTACTTGGGATGGCTCGGTCCATGCATTCTTGAAGGTGTTCATAGAATGCACTTGTAAAGGATTCTGCCGTTGGGTCATCATTTTCCATTTGATTGGGAGCTTTGAAACTTCCCACCTCGGTCTTGAGGAGTTTGAAGTTGGCTTTAGAGAAGTTTTTTACCTTGATTTCCTTGACTGGGGGGTTGGGATGTGGATGTCCAGTGTGATTAGTTTGTGATCTGATCTTACCAATGACGAGTTTACCTCAGGTGTGGAACATAGGTTCCCCATGTTGGTGATGACCAGGTCCAGTATGTTGTCATCTCTTGTGGGAGTGGTTACCAGCTGTTCAAGGGCGTTTGAGTTTATAAACTCAAGGAAGTATTGGGCTAGGGCGTTTGAGCTTGAGTAGTTTTCCCAGTCAATGTTTGGATAGTTGAAGTCACCCAGTAGCATGGTGTTGGGTAGAATCTTCATACTTTCTAATGTTCTCAGGAATGCTGTGTGAGGGTCCTGAGACAAGGTGGGAGATCTGTAGCAAGCTATAAATTGAACAGTCAATTTACCCGCTGTCAATTGCACTTGGATGGTCTCAGATTCCCCGTGCTGTGCTACTAACCTGGAGGTGTGGGTGTTCTTGATGAATATGGACACACCCCCTCCTTTTGTGTTCCGGTCCTGGTTTTGCGACCTAAAGGTATGGTAGGAGTTATAGCCTGGTAGTGCTGGGGTGCTCTCTGGAGCCTTGAACCAGGTTTCTGTCACTGCACATATGTCGATTTCTTCCATACTAAGGAGAGCCTTGAGTGCATGCATTTTGAGGTTTAGACTTCTGGCGTTGAGCAGCATTACCCCCAGTTTTTGTTTATTATTGTTGTTTATGGAGGCGGGTTTGTCTTTTGAGCCTTGCCTAAAAAAGGCAGTATTGGGGCGGCAAGAGTCTTAGCCAGTATTCAAAAGCCCAGGGGCGACAGGTGCAAGCCGTCTCTGGCGAAGCAACGTGGCTTGTCAAGCATGTCGTCCCAGGCTGACAAGTACTGGATCCCCTTTGAATGACACAGTAGTTTAACCAATTGTTGAAACTGATCATTTTTTCTTCGTATGCTGGCATAATTTTGGGTGAGGGCTGGATGCTACTCAGAGTCAGAGTCATACCAGCCTGGGCTACATGGTCAAAGAGCTCCTCCATGTCTCTTTTCATGTAGTCCAGGGAGGTACGTCTCATGTAATTTACGCCAACATGTACAATGACAGAGTCATATTTGTACTTGTTGTGGAGTGACCTGAGTGCATGTGTTATGTGGCGGATTCTGGCACCTGACAGGCAGCTTACGGTAACCTTCTCCTTGTTCAGTCTAGTGAGTGGGACGTCTGTGTGCCTGATGATAGAATCACCGATTACTAGTGTGTTAGGTGTGTTATTTAGCCTTAGGGGCTGTTTTTGCTTGGCACACTGACATTGTGATGTATGTGTTACCTGGTTTCTGTTGTGGGGTTGGGTTGCTTGGGTGTATGCTTAGGAGGTCTCTGTTGTTTAGGCAGGTTCTTATTTAGAGCCTCCGAGTATGTTTTTGCGTGTTTCTGAGAGTTGTTTTCTGGTGCAGCTATGGCTGGTCTATGTGAGTCTGGTAATGTGGTGCTAGTGTTGCCCTTCTTCTTGTGACTGGTTGATCCAGTCGTGGGTTGAGAGAGCTTAGCCTCCAGTTTGGCTGTGTAGCTGCATCACTCACATATGTTTGTGTTGGTTGGGAGGAGGAGGGGGTTGTCTGTGTACATGAGGCAATTGTAACATTGCCTCAGGATGCCCAGATTCACCAGCTGGACCGGAGAGCACACCTGAAGCTGTCCCTTGAACATGCCTGAATAGATGGTTGGGACTGTATTACTGATTGGATGAGTAAAGAGCCTTATACTTCCTGAGTATAGGGCTGAAGTGCAAGCTGTAAGCTAGTGCTAGTTTTAGTGAGTTTTAGTAAGTGCCGGTCTTAAATTGCCTTATTTCTAGTGCTGGGTTGAAGTGTTTCAAGTTTCAAGGGAAAAACTGAAGTGCAGACTTCGTGGAGCCTGGAATAGCTTAACCGCAGCTAAATAGCGCTGTGCGGTGCACAAACCCGTGCAAAACCGCGCTAAGCGGTTTTTATACCAGGGAGATCAAAAAGGATAGAAATTAGCCCAAAATGGCCAATGAGCTACAAGTTGCTAGGCTGGGACCACTCCTGCAGGGACAGATAGCCTGCTCAGAGTTCCCGCTCTCACAGTGAACAAGGAAGCCACCTAATTATCCAAGTATGATATGGGCAACACAGGAACCTTTACCACAGTCCTGGATACAGCAAAGCCTGAAAACTGGACTAGACTAGTTCAGAAAGGTGGGAAAACAAGGAATTTTTTTGTGTTTTTTTTTTTTCAGAAAGAACAGAAATGCAGAGCTTAAATTACTTTAAATACACAGAGGAGGCTAGCGCACTTGAATGTGTAGCCTGCGACTGTGTTACAGGTAACTTAAATGCAAAAATGACAAACGGCAACTTTTTTCAAGTGCAACAAAGAAATAAGTACAGTAAGCAATGTAGATATCACTAGGGATCCACAGAAGTGCTGAAAAGGTGGGTTTTAGGTGGAATTAGCATTTCAGGGAAACAACAAGCAAAAACAATACTTAATCAAGTCCAAAGTCTCTCTTTTGTCTCTCAGCTGCTTGTAGGACTCTGCAGGGCACCACGAGGAGCTTGCTGAGCTGTATACAAGCGCAAAACTGCACTAAGCAGTTTTTATACCAGGGAGATCAAAAAGGATAGAAATTAGCCCAAAATGGCCAATGAGCTACAAGTTGCTGGGCTGGGGCCACTCCTACAGGGACAGATTGGCTGCTCAGAATTCCCTCTCTCACAGTGAACCTTTACCACAGTCCTGGATTGAGAAAGCTGGACTAGACTAGTTCAGAAAGGCAGAAAACAAGGTATTTGTTTTTTTTTTTTTCAGAAACAACAGAAATGCAGAGCTTAAATTGATTTAAATACACCGAGGAGGCTAGCGCACTTGATTGTGTAGCCTGCGACTGTGTTACCGGTAACTTAAATGCAAAAATGACAAAGTAACTTTTTTTCAAGTGCAACAAAGAAATAAGTGCAGTAAGCAATGCAGATGATCCATAGAAGCACTGAAAAGCCGTGTTTTAGGTGGAATTAGCGTTTCAGGGAAACAACAAGCAAAAACAATACTTAATCAAGTCCAAAGTCTCTCTTTTGTCTCTCGGCCACTTGTAGGACCCTGCAGGGCACCACGAGGAGCCTGCTGAGCTGTATACAAGCGCAAAACCGCGCTAAGTGGTTTTTATACCAGGGAGATCAAAAAGGATAGAAATTAGCCCAAAATGGCCAATGAGCTACAAGTTGCTGGGTTGGGACCACTCCTACAGGGACAGATAGGCTGCTCAGAGTTCCCTTTCTCACAGTGAACAAGGAAGCCACCTAACTATCCAAGTATATGGGCAACACAGGAACCTTTACCTCAGTCCTGGATTCATCAAAGCCTGAAAACTGGACTAGACTAGTTCAGAAAGGCGGGAAAACAGGGAATTTTTTTGTGTTTTTTTTAGAAACAGAAATGCAGAGCTTAAATTACTTTAAATACACAGATGAGGCTAGCGCACTTGAGTGTGTAGCCTGCAACTGTGTTACAGGTAACTTAAATGCAAAAACGACAAACAGTAACTTCACACTCATGTAATGCAATTCCACAACAATTGCTGGTAAAGATCCACAGAACAAGTTTTGTGTTATGGCCTTCCTATTTTTCCTTTACATTCAGTCATTGTAATGCAAGATATATTTTTTGTAGCACCAAGTTATTGTATATCTGTTGTGGCTTAGTGGTACTTCATGCAGTCTAATGTGTCCAAGGTCTGGGGTTTGAGACTGACAGAGGTATTTTATTTTGCTGCTGAGCAGAACAATGGCCCTGACACAGAGTGAGCACCTCGCTGACTCTGTTCAAGAGAAATCTAGACCTGTGGATGGGAGATCGTAGGTTTACCCCGGGAATCATATCTGTGTCACTGCTGGACAGAGGCACAACAAACTAATGGGCACAGTATTTTTTCATATAAGGGGTGGCGTAAGCCACAAAAATTTGGGCTAGGCTTATAAATGCCTTAGGGCAGATAGCCTAGTATAAACCTATGATCCTATGAACCTATGAGTAAGGCACTTTTAAGCAGGTGTAAGCAGATTTGTGCGATGCTTAGCTAAGCGTATACATGCGCACGGTTGCTTAAACCCGCTTACTAGTGCTTAAAAGTGCTTACTCCCGCTAACCCCCTTGCTAAATTCTTTGAAAGAAAAGAAAATGGGGAGATAGGAAAGTGGTGAAAAAGGGGGCACAAAGAGGGAAAGACGGTAGGAAAACAAGCTCAGGATGTGCAGGGCGGGTGTAGGGAAGGTCCATAGCTGCCCATTTCTTTTCCAGCAACAGCTGTGCATATGTTGCAAATTTGGAGTGAAATGTGAAACCGTCCACCCCTGAGAGAGGGGTGAGGACAACGAAGTATGCTGTACTGCCAATTATAATTATCAGTTTACATGTTCAGCGGACATGTGTGCAAAATGGGCAGCTATGTATGGGGTGTAATTTTTTTGTGGGTACAGATTGCCCTTTTTTTTTTTTTTTTCAGGTGAGAGTGGAAAGTGAGGTAGAGGAAGAAGGTATATTTGGGGAGGTAGGTTGGGTAGGTAAACAGACAAGACAAACAAGATGCGTACGGGGGTGGAGTATGACACATGGGGTGGGTGAACGCAATTGACGGGGACGGATGTTTGGAAATCACAAGCCCATGAGCCCACAGATGGTAACAGTGGGACTGAGATCCCCACCCATGGGCAGTCACCACTGAATCTTCACAGACCCAAGGGTTGCTGTACTGGGGGCTCACCCACGAGTCGCACCACTCTCGCCTCGAGCTGGCATAGAGGATCAGCGACTAAACACTGCCTCTCCCTACGCACCACAACCCGGACCCTTCGGTGGGTGACAGGAGGCCCTTCTCCACCCACGCTTGCAGGGGAGGGTGAGCCCCATCCCCTGCAGCGCTTCCACCCGAAGGTGGCACAGGACCGACGAAGGAGGGTAGCCTGGGCTGGGCACCAGACCTGCTGGTGCCAGGTTGAATCACCAGCTGAGGAGGGACAGGTGGGTCCGCTGGGACCAGCCTTCCCATATGTTCTGTGATTAGGTGTGTTTAATTACAACATAGACAACAGCATTCCAAATTAGTTGTAACAGCATGCAGTAATATTCCCATTAACACAACACACCAGGGTTACAACAGTTGAACAGCAAGCATAACACATGCATATATTAAATGACAGTGGACATTACAACAGCATGCAGGGATGATTGGTGGCAACAGGCCACCAAGATTGTGGTGTTTTAACAGGGGACATGCATCAAAGTAAATGCAGATTTTATAGAACAATAGGACATATGTCCCAACAAATGTTTTGAGATTAGACATACCCATTGAGGTGTGGAATTGCATTGTTTATGCACATGGAGTAGGGTGTAAAAAGAAACCTCCATTAACATTGTATTAGTACTTTAACTTTACACTACATTCCTATTGACTGCAGGTGTATATCCCCTACATGTATTATTACACTAGGCAACATGCATTAGATTGCGTAATGGGTTTGGCTGGTTCATTATATACCTTACCTATATCTGACATAGTAACTCTCCAAGATACAGATGTTACTGCTACATACTTGTATTTTATTTATATATTTATGTATCTACACATCTGGATGTGTTCACGTGACATTTTCACTTGATTTTCTACAGAACCCTACATTTCATGTAGCACACTCACATTTCTGGGGAACACCTTGACAAGCTACTCGTGTGCCAGATTTATCTATTCATGTCAGCCATTTAACAACTGTTGAGGACTGTTATATGCTTCACAGCTACTGGCACTTCCTTCAGCCACTTTATATGAGACTGCACAACTGTGGGTTGTCAGCGCTTAATACAACAGTAATATTTATTTAATGCAAGGGTACAACAACATTTCTAAGTAACTGACACAGACACACTCCAAGTATTATACCTTCTTATTCACATTAAAACTATTTTCTACAGGCTCTCTCCTTTATTTGATATTACAGTGCATACAGTAGACCTATTCAGGACATATTATACCTTTATTGATAGGTCACAACACTCTTTTTCAGGCTCCCTCGCTTATTTTACATGACAGTACATGCAGAGATAGTATTTCAGACATATTTTACCTTTATTAATGGGTTACTACACTCTATTCCTGGCTATCTGACTTATGATATCTAACAGTACATGCAGAGGATTTATTCAGGGAATAAATGTTATATGCTTCACAGCTACTGCCACTTCCTTCATCCACTTCTTATGGGACTGCACAACTGTGGGTTGACAGCACCTAATACAACAGTACTATTTATTTATTGCAAGGGTACAACAACATTTCAAAGTAAGTGACACAGACACACTCCAAGTATTATACCTTTATTACTTACATTGAACACTCTTTTCTACAGACTCTCTCCTTTATTTGATATTACAGTGCATATGGAAGACATATTCAGGACATATTATACCTTTATTGATATGTTACAACACTTCTTTCAGGCCTGCTCACTTATATGTTATGACAGTACATGCAGAGATAGTATTCAAGACTTATTTTACCTTTATTGCTGGGTTAGTACACTCTATTTCTGGCTCACTGACTTATGTTATATAACAGTACATACAGAGGATTTATTCAGGCCATTTTATTGCTGTATTATTGGGCTACAACACTTTTGTCATGCTCCCTCAGATATATCGTATAACAATACATGCAGAATAATTACTAACCTGCCTGGTGGCGCAACCTTAGCAGCCTATCTGCATAGGCTTGCTGATTTATAGCATGGACACCTGCAGCTGTGAAGTAAATGAAGGGATATTGAGACATACCTATCCATTATTTAGACTATAGTAGCATGTCTTACATACTGCATTCCATGGCTACCTACTTAGTAGTGGGGCATCATGCATATGACGGGCCTCCTGGATCCATTGGTTCAGAAGGTCCTGCTTCCGTCTCTTCAGGTCTGCATGGTGGTGACGGATCTGCTCACCAGTCCGAGGGATGCCTGTGGCACTGGGGAGTTCATGAGCCAACCGGTTCCAAGCCTCTGCCTTATACTCTGTCCCTTGGAACTGGCCCTGCAAGAGTCAAGTCTCATGACGATGGACCAGGAGCCAAACCATATATTTTGACTCCTCGATGCCCCAGCGTTGCGCTCTAAAGCGAGTACCCTCTCCAGCACCAGACATTCTAACTGCAGATGGGAGCTACAATCAGTTATGGTGAGTATTCCCGCCTATGGAGCTTAAATATGCCGCATTTCCCACACTTTTTTGTGATTGGCCGTTTTTGAAAATTCTTGGCTGACTGCAGACCTGCTTAGCAATGGTTAATCTAACATTTATAAGTATAATTATATATGTTAACAGTGGATGTTTATCCTAAGCTGTCATGACTTAGTGGTTCAGTACTTTGATTATGGTGCACAGTGTCCTGGGTTCAAACCTTATCATTGCTTTTTATTTTACTACTGTCCAGACAGGTTAGGGGGTGCGGCTGTGTTTAAGCAACTTTGCTCTACGTTGCTCCACATTGCCCGACAGTGCGCTGGTTGGTGTGGCGCGCACCTCCGCCCAAAATGATTGCGCTGGGTAAAGCGCTATTTAGCTATGGGCAACTACATTGCGCTGGGTAAAGCGCGATTTAGCTTTGGGCAACTACATTGCACTGGGTAAAGTGTGATTTAGCTATGGGCAACTACATTGCGCTGGGTAAAGCGCGATTTAGCTATGGGCAACTACATTGCGCTGGGTAAAGAGCGATTTAGCTATGAGCAACTACATTGCGCTGGGTAAAGCGTTGCTTAATTGCGGACAATTATATGTCAGGTTCCTTTAAAAATTTACATTTTGTTCACTTATATATAGGCCATTTCAATGCTTTTTAGTAAAAGTTTTATCATATATGTCAGGAATTATTTCATATACTCATTTTTAACATAAAGTAGGAAGGGGAGTGGTGGGACTCGAACCGAGAATGCCTCCTCTTTGTGCGAACGCTCTACCACTACGTTATTACTACTTAGCATAATTTGCATACACATTCCTTATTATGCTCTTCCATGTTGAGATTGCTAATACTGGCAGCTATATTGGAAATTAGAAATAAATATTAATGTTTTACTTTTTATAACTGTGCTGGGGGTTTACAATGTCAGGGAGTGTGGTGTTGGGTACATGAACATTTGAGCGGACTCGCTCTTGTGTGTTGACATTTTTCATTTCACACACTTGCAGGGGCATGGACATTTAGACTGCTCGGCAGTCAGACATGGCCCCTGCTTGCCTGCACGGTCCGTGTTAGGCTTGGGGTAGAGTCAGCGTGCCCTCACGAATATTCATGACACACTGACGTCATACCGTTCAACTGCAGTCTCCGAATAAGACTTATTTAGTCTTACATGGAGGTTTCGTGAATCCGGGGGTGAAACTTTCTTGTGAGACAGATATGTGAATCAAAGGATTCCCATGATCTTTAATAGGTTCCCCATCCATTTGAAGAGTCTATACGTAACTCTATTCAAATGTAACCTTGACCACTGGATGGGAAATCTCAAATTCATTTGCAGGCTAGCCTTATATCTCTTATAGACAGAGGTAAATAGTGAACATTCACTAACTAACACTGGATGGGCAATCATAAATTTTTCTCCAGACTGGTTCCCATGTCTCTTATAGACAGAGGCCAACTACTGTAACTAAGATGCCCAACACAACATTTTAGCAGCCTTATAACCAACATACCTCTCTTCACTAAGATACTCCTCCTAACAAGCATACACCACAATTAAGACACACATATTACAAGAGGACATAATTGGGTTGGATTGTGTGTGGTAAAGCTTATAAAGGCCCTGTTTTATATATATATATATATATATATATATATATATATATATATATATATATATATAGATATCGGTACTAGGCTATTGGCCCAAGGGCCTAAGTAAGCCTAGCCAACAAGGTTCCCTGGCTCACACCACACAGGAAAGTTGTTTTCATGTGCTCCTGTCGAGCAGAGCCACAGAAGTGATCTCCGGGGTGTATTTTCTATTTCCCATCCACTCATCAAGATGTTTCTTGAAGAGTGCTAATGATGAACTTTGTTTATAGGTTCATAGATTAGTACTAGGCTAACTGCCCTTGAAAGCCATTTTAAGCCTAGCCAGTTTTCCCTTGTGAGACTCGAACCCTGCACCTTGTGTTTGTAAGGCAAACACCTTAACCATTAGGCCACCCTGTAGATGGGTAGCTTGTTCCAGAGTATGGGAAGTCTCTGGGACAGGAATCTATCCCTCTAGCATGTCCTGTTTATTGTGGTGACAAGGTTTAGGTCCCTAGAGCATATAGCTCAGAGAGATTGGGATTTCTTTAGGTGCAGCATGTCCAACAGCTCTGGGTTTGACATAGCTTTATATGTTAGGCAGAGATCACCTCTGAGTAGGCGATATGCTGCGGAGTAAAGCTGGAGTTTTATGAGATGGTCAGTGTAGGGCATATGTTTAAGGCCAGTAATCCTCTTTGTGAGGTACTTCTGTGGCCTTTCCAGCTGCTGCAGATGTCTTGTGAGGTACATTCCAAAATGGGCATTCTACTCTATAACGGGTCTAATGAGTGTTGAGTAGAGGGGAACAATGACCTCTTTTTTCCTAGATAAGAACCCTTTTGTGATGAGGTGTGCCACGTAGAAGGATCTCTCAAAGGAGAGACTACTGTCCAACTGGGTCCCAAGGTCTCTTGTCACACATTCGGTGTTAAGTAGACTTCCACCTATGTAGTAGTTCATGGGTAGAGTTTTTACCAAAGGGGATGACAATGCACTTTTTGGCATTGAGCTTGAGGCCATGGTTCTGACACCAGGAATCTGTCTCAGTGAGGCCCTTCTGTAGGATGTCCACATCATTTGGAGACCCAACTATGGCTCCTAGTTTGCAGTCATCTGGGAGCTTCATTAGCAAAAAGACTTCTGTGTTAGCCTGTACTTCAGAGAAGTAGATACCAAACAGGAGAGGCCCCAGGACTGAACCCTGTGGTACTCCACTTATCACTGGTTTGAAGTCAGATTTGGAGTCTGCAACTTTTACAGTGTGGGTTCTGTCAGTGAGCCAGTTGTTAGCCCATGTTGTGACATAAGGAATTATACCTAGTTTAGTGAGTTTATCTATAATTCCAGAATGGGGGATGGTGTCAGAAGCCTTGGCGAGGTTAGAATAGGCTGTGTGAACCACCTTACCCTTGTCTACAGCTTTGGTGACTGCCTCAAAGAAGTTGATCAGGTTCAGGAGGCATGATCTGCCTTTCACAAACCCAAACTGGGTGGGGTCCAGTGTTTGGAGGTTACCAATGTCTTTATGAGTTTCATGATGATACGTTCCATGGCCTTACAGACCAGGCTCGTCAGGCTAATAGGGCGATAGTTTCTGGGATCAGTGGTGGCTCCCCCTTTGTGGAGTAGGATAACCGTTGCTGTGTGCCATTCAGTGGGTACAAAGCCTGATGTGAGGCTATGACTGAATGTGGTGCTTAGGTTGGGAGCCAGTTCATTCTGAAGTTTGTGTAAAATGCAGCCTGGGATGTTGTCCGGTTCCATGGATGTTTTTGGCTTTAGAGAGTGCAGCGTATACCTGCGTAACTGTGATTACAGGAACTCTGCATTCTTCCTGTATAAATATGGGCCTTTTAGGGGGTGGGGAGGGGGGTAAAGTTAGCACTGAACCTGTCTGCCAGGATGTTGGCAATATCAGTTGGTTCTGTAATTTTCATGCCGTTGTGCTGTAACTCAGAGCAGATCTGGGTGTTGCCATTGAGATTCCTGACATAGCTATAGAATGCTTTGTGGTCGTCCTTAGAATCAGTGGTGATTTTGTTTTCATAGCTGGCTTTGGATGATCTTATAAGGGATCTTAGCTTCTTAATTAGGCTGACCAGGAAGCTCATCTACTCATGGGATTTTACTCTCTTTTGCAACAGTTTCTTCCTTGTGTTTTAGAGTTTGTTTATGGCAGGGGACTACCAGATTGGCTTTCTTTTTTTGGAGGATAGCATCTTGGTTCTGTTCGGGATAGCACGATCCATGCACTCGTGTATGTGCTTATAGAGTGCATCTGTGTAGGATTCAGCAGTCATAACTGTATTGTCCATCTGTAAGGTTGTCATGAAGTTCGCCACTTCTGTTTTAAGAAGCATGGAGTTGGCTTTGGAGAAAATATTTACCATGGTTTCCTTAATGAGGGGTGGGGGTGGGATATGGCTATCTAGGGTGATTAGCTTATGGTCGGTTCTGACCAATGAGGAGTTGACTTCAAGTGTGGAACACCAGTCACTCATGTTGGTAATGACTAGGTCTAGGATATTGTTGCCCCTGGTGGGGGTGTGGATAAGTTAATTCAGGGCATTGGAATTTATGAATTCCCGAAAGCATTGAGCAAAGGAGTTGGTACATGAGTAGTTTTCCCATTTAATGGTGGGGTAGTTGAAATCGCCCATTATTAGGGTGTTTGGTTGAACCCTAATATTTTCCAGTATATCAAGAAAAGAGGAGTGGGAATCCTGGGGCATGGTGGGGGATCTGTAGCAAGCTACAATTTGGATTGCAGTTTTGCCCAGAGTTAGTTGCACTTGGATAACCTTGGATGCATTATGCTGAGCAACTAGCCTGGAGATGTGGATATCCTTAATGAATATGGACACACCTCCGCCTTTGGTGTTCTGGTCCAGGTTAGATGGCCAAAAAGTGTGGTATGAGTTATAGCCTGGTAATGCAGGGGTGCACTCTGGAGCCTTGAACCAGGTCTCAGTCACTGCACAGATATCGATGTTCTCCATTTTAATTAGTGCCTTGAGGGAATGCATTTTGAGATTTAGACTTCTAGCATTGAGTAGCATTACCCTCAGTTTTTGCTTGCCTGTTCCTGTTACAGTGGTGAATTTGTCATTTGAACCTTGCCTAAAAAAGGCACTATAGGGGTGGCAAAAGTCTTAGCCAGTATCCAGAATCCCAGGGGTGACAGGTGCAGGCCATCTCTGGCAAAGCATCATGGTCTGTCGACCATGTCTTCCCAGGCAGACAGATACCGGATACCCTTAGAATGACGCCAGAAGCTTAGCCAATTGTTGAAGTCAATCATTTTGTCCTTGTACTGCGGTATCATTCTGAGCGATGTCAGGATGCTACTCAGGGCTAGCATCATATCTGCCTGGACTACAAGATCAGAGAGCTCTTCCATGTCTCTTTTCATGTAATCCAGTGAGGTACATCTCAGGTCGTTCACACCAACATGGACAATGACAGAGTCATATTTGTACTTGTGGAGTGACCTGAGTGCATGGGTTATGTGGCAGATCCTGGCACCCGACAGTAACCTTCGCCTTGTTTAGCCTGGTGAGTGGGACATCAGTGTGCCTGACTATAGAGTCACCTCTAACTAGTGTGCTGGGTACACTGTTTTGCCTTATGGGCTGTGGCTGAGTGGCACACTGAATCTGTGGGCTATGTGTCATTTGGGTAGTGTTGGTGGGGGAGGAGGTTGATTGCATTTCTGCTTTGGAGGTCTCTGTTGCTTGAGCAGATTTTTATTGAGAGCCTTTGCAAATGTTTTTGTGTTTCTATGTGTGGATTTTGGAGGTGTATGTTTAAGGGGGTGGGGGAAAAGATATGTACCTCTGTTAAATATGGAGGTTAACACAGACAAGAACCCTTTAGACAATACGTTGGACACTACTGGGCATAATACCTCCAACATGAATACATGCCAAAATACTCCCTTCTTTGTCATGACATATAACGTTAATACCAACTCAATAAGAAAACTTATAAATAAGACATGGGATATTTTTAAGACTATGCCCAACAAGTTAGAAATATTTAATAGACAAATAAGCTACAGTTTTAGGAGGGGTCCTAACCTCAAAACCTTGTTTGAAAGGAACAAGCAGGACAATGATAAAAATAAAAAGGGTACTTTTCGTTGTGGGAGATGTTCTCAATGCACATTTATTGCAACCATGGAGGAATTAACACTACCTTCTATTCCTATAACCTTCAAGGGTAAACAATACTTTACTTGCTATACTAGTGGGGTAGTATATTTGGCCTACTGTACTTCATGCTGGGGATATTATGTGGGTAAGACAGAGAGACATCTACGACAAAGAATATGTGAGCATATGTATGACGTTAATAGGAAAAAGGAAACAAATGCTTTATATAGATATATACTAACCTGTACAGGAGCTAATTTCAAGTTTTGGATATTGGAAATGTTACCCAGGAATAGTAGAAGGGGGGACTGGGAAAACCACCTTAGTTACAGAGAACTAATTTGGCAATTACGCCTGGATTCCAATACACCTCCAGAGATGAATGACCATGTGTCACTTCTACCAGCCCTAAAATCAAGGGCCAATAGGGCAAAAATACAAAACAAAAACAAGAACAATAAGAAACACAAAAACAAAAACAAATAGAATCCACGAACTAACTTAATCACTTATTTATTTTATTATCATTATCACTATTTCTGTACCATTATTATTACTATTTCTCTGTACTTTCACCACCTAAACACTATTTATTCACTTACTATTAATTGGTTTTAATACATAACTTAACACACAATTTAATAGAAGTTTTTATAAATGTTTTTTGAAAACTGTTTTTTGAAAACTGTCTTTTGGAAACTGTTTTTCAAAATTGTTTTTAACAATGTTCAAAAAGTGTTAAAGTATTTCTACAAATATTATATATATATACCATATATACATATTTTTTGTAAATATTTTATATTAATATATATGTAAATACTTTATACCAATACATACACTCTCAATATATATATTTATTTACTTATTTATATATTATTTACATACGTACATTTACATGATTTTAATCAAAATGTTACTAGTGATGATTCTTTTGCATTTTTTACACATCCCATTTCTAAGTCATTTCACTTGTATAGATTGGTAAGTTATTTTGTATGTACATGTCTTTTAACCACACCTATTCCATCAACTATTCCTTTAAATTCATTCTTATTTCAAATGATTTGAATTGAAACTTTAAGTGAATCTTAATTGTATTCAATTTATCTAATTAACCAACAACAGGATGTATAAAAGACTTTGTAGAGTAACAGCATTTATTCTGATGAAGTTTCCGGCTTAGGAAATGAAAGCGCTTAATCTTTGATGCAACATTTTATTCTTTTTGTTCAATAAATCAGTTTCTACTTTTATGGACTGCAGAGTCTTGTTAAATAACTGTTTTGAACTATAGTATCGTGGGACTGCCTTTATTGGTTCCTGTACTACGGGGAATTGGTGTGTTTGTACTGGTTTTCTATTTTTTCCCGTTTCTCCCGTTCTACATTTACATCTGCAAACTTGGTCAGCCATAGCCTGCTGGTTTTGGAATGTACCTCAGAAAAGTACATCCCAAATAACAGAGGCCCCAAGACTGAACCCTGTGGTACTCCACTTGTTTCAGGCCTACTGCTTGAGGTGGTTTCCCCTGTTTTGACTACATGGGTTCTATCAGTGAGCCAGTTTGCTACCCATCTGGCAACATATGGATTGATGCCTAGTTGAGAGAGTTTATCTATTATGCCCGAGTGAGGAATAGTGCCAAAGGCTTTGGCCAGGTATAGGTAGATGGTGTGCACTGTCTTCCCCTCATCCATGGCTTTGGTGACTGTCTCAAAGAAGTCGACCAAATTTAGCACACATGACCTCCCCTTGATGAAGCCAAACTGTGTGGTATCTAGTGTTTGGAGGTTGCCAGTGTCCTTGTTGAAGAGGTCCATGATAATCCATTCCATGGCCTTGCAGATCAGGCTAGTTAGGCTTATGGGTCTAAAATTTCCTGGATTGGTGGACATTCCACCTTTGTGTAAAGGGATGACAGTGGCTGTCCTCCACTTAGCTGGGATGAAGCCAGTACTCAGGCTTTGGTTGAATAGGGTGGTTAGTGGTGTTGCACGTTCCTGCCTGAGTTCACGTAGGATGCAGCCTGGGATGTTATCAGGTCCCATGGAGGCTGTATTTTTTTGCCTTTAAGAGAGCAGTGATGACCTGTTCTGTAGATATAAGAGGAAGGGGGCAGGTACTGGGGATGTCCTAACTTACTGATGGGGGTACAGATGGGTAAAGTTTTCACTGAATCTGTCAGCCAGCAAGTCTGCTATATCTACTGCATTTGTATATGTGGTGTCCTTGACCATCAGTTCTGAACAGATCTGGGTGCATCCTTTGAGGTTGTGTACATATGTGAAGAAGGCCTTATAATTGTCTCTAGTAGATGTGGCCAATTTGGACTCGAAGTTTGCTTTGGAGGATTTCTCCAGTGCTCTTATTTGCTTGTTCAGGTTAAGGAGACATTGCTTCCAGTTGGGCACCTGCTCCTTCTTAGTCTTGGACAGCAATTTTTTCCTTTTGTTATATAGTTTATTTATTGTAGATGTCCACCAGACAGGTTTACTCTTTCTTGCAGAGAATGATTTAGTCCTGTCGGGTATGCCTGATTCCATGCATCTACATAAATGCTCGTATAGTGCTTTGGTGTAGTTTTGGATATTGGTGCCAGTTTCTACAGAGGGGAGGGGGCTGTGAAGCTCTTTATATCATCCCTCAGGAGGCTGTATTCAGCTTTGGAGAAGTTTTTATGTCTGATTCTAGCTAGAGTGGGGTTGGGGGAGATGGTGACTTCGAAAGCGACCACTTTGTGGTCGGATCTTACCAGGGAGGATGATACTATAGGGATGCTGTTGTGGTTACTCGTTGGTTAATACCAGGTCCAAGATATTATCAACCCTTGTCTGGGTATCGACTGGCTATTCCAAGGCATTTGCATTGAGAAAATCAAGGAATCTCTGGGCATTTGTGCTCTGGCATAAGTAATTTTTCCAGTCTATGTTTGGGAAGTAAAAGTCACACAGGATCAGGGTAAACGGTTGAATCTTAATAGATTTCAACAGGTCCAAATAGTCGGACTGGGCATCAGATCTGGGGGCTGGTAGCTAGCTATGATTTGAATAGGGGTCTTGTTAATGGTTAACTGCACCTGGAGTGTCTCCTGTGTGTCATACTGTTTGACCTTGCCTGGGGGTGTGTATGTCTTTAATGTATATTGAAACTCCATTTCCTTTAGCTCTACTACCCACAGGTTGGGGTCTGAATGTATGATAAGATGAGTAACCAGGTAAGGCTGGGGTGCTGTCCACAGCTTTGAATCAGATTTCTGTGACTGCACAGATGTCAGCATTTTCCCGGGTTAGGAATGCTTGCAATGAATTTAGCAGCATGACCATTAATTTGTGTTTTGTTGAAATTCTTATGTTGGTAGTTTTAACCTCGTCACTTTTTCTAAAAAAAGGCATTAATGGGGAGGCAAGAGCCTTTGCCAGAAGCCTGAAGCCCAGGTGAGACAGATGCAGGCCATCTCTCGCAAAGCATTGTGGTCTTTCAATCATATCTTCCCAGGCTGTCAGGTGCTGGATCCCCCGGAATGACACCAGAAACTAAAACAATTGTTTCTATTTGTGTTGAGACATCATTCTGGGTGACAGCAGAATGCTGATTAAGGCTAGGGACATACCTGCTTGGGACACATAATCAGCTAGCTCAATCATGTCTCTCTTGGTCTTCCCAAATGATCTTTGTATTAGGTAGAATGAGCTAATGAGAAAGTACTGGGAGGAGTGTCCCAGATCAAATTTACAGTAGGGGGCGGGCAACTGCAAGAGCCACCAACTTTAAAAATAGAACAACAGTAGGGTGGGAAGGTGGGACAAAAAACGTTTCAGCAGAGATCAGAATACAATGCCAACAAATATATAAATAGTGTAGTCAAGCAAAAATAAGACATCACAGAACTATGAACAAAGTGCCATAAAATATACTTATCAGCTCAGCTCTATATTTCCAGATTGTTTGAGAAGCACTCTCAGTCAGAACACTAGGAGATTCTAGCAACAGTATACTCGAACCATGAACTGCTGCATACAAAGCTGGGACTCTAACCACTACAATATCCACGCATGTACCCACACATACACACACACACACACACACACACACACACACACACACACACACACACACACACACACACACACACACACACACACACACACACACACACACACACACACACACACACACACACACACACACAAACACACATACTGTATATGATTATACTGCATATGATTAGAATATTTTAATGTCAAATTGAAAACACTGGCAAAAAAGTTTGAATATACACAATACAAACAACAAAAAATATTGAATGAAATAATATTGAGAAAGGAAATCTATTTCCTCTCCCAATATTAACACTAAAACTCCCCATAACACTACCATCAAATTTATCTGAATAGTGGCAGCCTTATTGGAAGGTTTATATGAAGGTATGGGCTAGGGTTACGGCTGAGGGAAGGGGCAGAATTAGGGTTACCACCCATTACTAAGGATGTCAGTGTACCACATTACTAATAGGTGATAACCTTATCCCTAACATTGCCCCTTCCTCAAACCTATTCCTACATCTTACTTTCATAAAATCCTTTCTGTAACACTGCCACTACACAAGGCACACTTGGACATGCAGACATTCACAAACACACACAAACAACACGGTGGTGCAGCAGTTAACGTTGTCACCTCACAGCAAGAGGTTCTCTGGTTCTTTTCTCGGCTGGGGTGCCTTCTGTGTGTAGTTTGCATGTTCTCCCTGCATTCGCGTGGGTTTCTTCCAGTTTCCTCCCACATTCAAAAAACATACGTCTGGAGCATCTTCCCTCGGGCTTCTGCGAAAACAGGCTCTGTGGAACCTAGTTGGACTTTCCCGGTCAACAAGTGTTAAATAAAATAAATAAAAACACTCTGTCTCCTAAGTTTGCCCTGAACCTAACCCTAAAATACACAAACTCACACATAAACATACAATACCTATACTTCAGTCATTCTGAAACCTAAGCCTAGCTCCCATACACACACACTAATACTTACACCCTTCCCACCCACTTACCTTACCTGTCCTGACATTACACACCATTGACATTTCCGCCGGTCGCCTATCCATACAGTTGACATCAAACCACACCCCCTGCATTTGTCAAAGAAATGGCATTAAGCAAAATTCAGTGGGACCTATATATATATATATATATATATATATATATATATATATATATATATGCCCTCTGGATGAAAGTACATCCTGAACTACATACATTTGTCAGGTCTATAGCCAGAGATCTTAACATTCCCATCAAGGCAACACTGAAAGCACCAGCATTGATCTCTTTGTGGCTGCAGCTGCAGAGGGCATCATTATCTGCAATGTGCGTATACTGCCATACAGTAACCTATCAGGGTGTTCCTAGCACTGTCACCTGACATAGCCAGTCCTTGATACATGGGTGATACTAGGGTTTAATCAACAGATCTGCAGGGCTATCATTCAACCACAGCCTGCAGCTACCTGTGCTAACATGTAGATGATTGTAGTAGTGTATGTCCCCTATGAGACTGTCATCCATCACCGCCAGTAATTACTTACTGAGACCATGGAGTCCAGGGATGATACCATGCTAGGACTTAAGAAGACTATGGTGGCACATTTTGCTGCCATATACATCCCATGCAGAGGACAGCAAGAGTCACCATAACTGCCTTACCCAGCAGTGCTGTCCATAGCTATGAAGATATCACACTGATCACAGTCTACTCATAAAGGTCTAGGGTCCATCACTCCTAATACCCACACTATGGGCAACAATGACTGCTGGCTTACAGATGTAGAATACCATAATAACAGTGACCATACAGTGCCATTACCATGGTAGCACAGACTTCCTGTTACAAGTGGGCCTGTAATCTCACCTCAGCAAGTCAGCATAGTATAATCTCCTGCTAATTAGGATGCCATAGTGCCACCTTCTCTTTATCATTGGAGGACTAGCACAGTGTGGACCATGCCATAAGACCCCTGTTCAGCCTTTTATCATGGCTCTACACAGATTGGTATATCAGGTATGTGTTACAGTGCCCAGTGTTACTTGTGCAAATGATGGCTGCTGCAACCCACTGTGCCCACCCCCCTGTGCTGTGTATGTGTATGACATTTGTCTGATGTATATTGTGACCTGACCATGTACTACCCAGTGTAGAAGTTATAACACAACATACATTATGTTTATTCTGTGTGCACTACACTGTCACTCTGTGCTTATTATGGGTCTACACACCTGTATTAGATGCTACTCTTTCCCTCATCTGCTGTGTACTTTGCCTGTCATTTGTTGGTACTAGAAGGGGCTACTGCACATTGTATGTTTTTGGTGTGCCAACTGTGTCAGGGAAGCTAATCCAGATCAGAATATCCTCTGGACAGATAGCTGTTCTGAATACTTTTTGGTAACTATCCATACTAGAAGCATCTTGCAAATAGTGTCAAGAGCATATTACAGAGCCCTTCAGAGATATCCACGCTATGGAGCTGTGTCTTCAGCAAGATGAGCATGTTTTCTGAGGTTTCTGTTTTATGATTGGGCACTTCTACACTGTTGTTTGGTGATGTCTTGTGGGTTCTTTATGGTCCTCATCAACCAAGGCTGCAGTTATTATTCTATATCACATGAAACACAGTAGGAATATATAGGAGGATGAGATATGCATTCTCTATCTTAGACACAAATATGTCTGCTTCCAACACTACCTGCACATACCAACTAGGTCACCCTTTGTGATTTCCCTGTACAGGAAACAGTAATATAGCTGCATTGTGTGCCATGCATGGGAACCATGAGCATTGCAGGGGTACTTTGTAGACATATCGGTGGCCAACACCTGTGCAATGCACACTACCTGGCACTTGGTGTAATAGTAGCCCTTTGTACTGACATATGACTGTCAGTGAGTTCCAGGTGGAGCATTTATTCCCATGTGTACAGCCTATAGCACCTTGTACATCAGTGAGGTGTGCAATATCATAAAAACATGCATTATTGTAGCTCTCTCTGATGGTATCCTATGGAAACACTTAAGCTCATCCATATGAAGAAATAGCATAATGAGAAATGTTTTGTGTATTCTGCAGGCTAGCTCTTTTGTTATACACACTCTTCCCCTGTTTATCTCTGGAAAGCCTCTGTAACAAGAATGGTAAGTGATACACACACTTTAGTATCCAGATGTATGAGAGGTCTACACATTTCTATCAATCATGTGCATGGGCAATATATGCCATTCAACACCTGTATGATATCTCTGCCCTCAAGAAAATGGTCTATCTGCTACTGGTCACTTAGCTGGTGGTTTGTAATATATAGATGGTACCATTTTTGCTTGTGCTACCTGCCATATCTTTGTACTTTTGGTTGTGAAGTGTCTATGCTTACAGTCAGCTAGTGCTGGTTTATGAATGATGCTGCTCATAGGTTCATAGGTTGGTACTAGGCTATCAACCCTAGGGCCTATACAAGCCTAGCCATAACAATTCCCTGGCTATTTCTTCCCACACTATTTACTTCCAAACATGGTTGCTTTTTGCTACTCCACAGGTTTAAACATGATTTTAAATCTTGCAGTGGCTGATAACTTGCTTTAACCTAATGCACGTTACAGCAATCAATAGAAAGCTGCTTTCACTGGTGCACATTTGCATGCTATTACACACTCATTGGACTGTGTGCCTTTGTTTGCACATCATTATACCTTCATTTGAATACATCACTACTCATGTCTTTTTCCATGTTGTGCATTAACACTGTTTGCTGCTACAAAATGCTGTGTCGTAGCTTCCCTTGCAATAATGCAATGTCTTATGCAACAAAGTATAAATACCAGCCTGGATCAGATTTGAAAAAGTAAAAATAACAAAGACAAGATTCATTTTTAAAATGTTTTTGCTTACAGCAATTTCTGATGGAACAAATGATCAGGTGCTATGCAATATTAGCAGGTTATTGATGAAGGAAAATCAGAAATGTCTTAAACTTATTTTCAGATGTGAATAGAAGTTTTGTGTTGTGGTTTGCTTTACACTTTACTTGTGCAAAGATATAGGTATATATCCTTTATTAAAACTTTTTTAATACCATGTCTGAAATTATTACAGAAACCAAAAAAGAGGAAAAACAAAAAATAAAACAGCACAAAATCAAAATACTGCAGCAGGAGCTTAGATGTATTTGTGCTTAATGAAAGTTTCTGTTCAGGTGACTGGTTATGTGGTATTCTATGCAAGACAGTGAATATTAAGGAACTGCTTAGGTGTACTTTACGGACACAGCAAATAATTCAAATATGTTGCATGCTCCTTTTTTAACTTGAATAAAATATTCATGCATTTTCAAGTACTCAGTATGCATGATTTGGCATTAACAGGTGATACAATATGATAAATCTATATGCACAAATTGCTAATTTGCTAATTCTATATCTGAAATGTAACACAGTTGCCTCTAAGGTATACATTATATTTATGTTCTGACAGGGTCCTTTCAAATGCATCCATCATCTTGGTGTATGATTAGATATTATCTGAAAGTTATTATAAATCAAACTGGCTTTAGTACAGGTCTAATTCTGTGCAAAACCGTAGCATATTCAATAATCAAAAAGACAGATCTGTAGTCTAAGCTGTAATTGAAGCCCTGGGCTTTAAAATCGGAGGTGATGAATCAACACGATTTCTTGCTTCAATAAATGAATGATATGATCAGATCCCCAAGGACTTGATGAGAAATGTTACATTGTTTAATGTATCTGTAGTAATTAATCTTTATTATACACATAAACAAAATGTGCCCTAGTGAACACTCACTCATAATACTGTAGACTGCACATGCAACGCTTTCTTTCTAGATACATTAACTTATCAACTTTTGAAGCGTAAGATGGTAGTCAGCAATAAGATAAATTCCAAGTGTGAAATAGTAGCAATCTGAGTTTTGCTATTTTTATGTGCAGTAATATAAAGGAAGAACGTCTCTGTTTTAAACACACATACATGCTCAATAAAAAGGTGTATTCCTGTAGTGAAAACAAACAGTAAATAACTGTGGCATTCATTGGAGGTAAGTATCACATAAATATGGGATAAGGTACTAAATTATAATATAATATACTTATGTTGTTTGTTTGCTTGGTTATACTTGTATTATTATTTTTTCAGTAGCACTGCATGTATCACCTATTATGCTCTGCTGAAACAGTGCTCATTCAAGCCCATAAGTAGGGTATGACCTGGCTGACTTGACCATCAGTCAGGCAGCGATGAAAAATGTTCTTTTTCTTCCACTAAACCTTCCCAGTGGGGACCTGCAGTGTCTTTCCTGTGAGCATGGCATGGCATGATGGCTGATGCAAACGCACAGCTTGACAGACGTGAATACACAGTCAGGGTTCTATGCCAAAGGTCTTGTACTACTTTCTCTATTAACTGGCAGCATTACATTGGTCTGGATATCTTTGACTATATGGGATGGGTGAGTCCCAAATGACCATTCACTCCCATCCTCCATCATTATCACTGCAAACAATAAGGTCAACAGATGATCGCTAGGTTATCTTGGTCAGTCAAGGTACTGAGCTAACTAATATATTGATATGTATGATTTGGCTGTACCACAGCACTCTAAGTTATACTTCCCCTTTAGAGTAGGCAGACATATTTTACTACAGGTGCTTTTTTCCCCTCTAAATTGTTTTTACTGATAGTCACAAGACACCAACATTGAAACAAGTCAAAACTCAGTCTGTCCTTATTACAAAGAGAAAATCTACTTATACATTATACATTGTGCTGTAAATTCTTAATTGTTTTCCTCAGATATTATGTACGCAATCATCACATATCAAATAAATGTTACATTTTTGAGGCATCGCTTTTATTTTCATACTCCATCTATACCATCTTTCAATGTTTTTGTGCTAAATAATTAAATCTTCTCCACCCCAATCCATCTAACCTTCATTCATATTATGGCACTCACTACCTCACCTCTCTTTGATTTGCCTCCCTTCCTCCATTTCTTTTCTTGTCCTTGTTTTCCTACTGAGTCCCATTTTTGTTTTAATATTTTAACTCAGCTTTCACTATGCTCACTCATTGCTTCCTGGTGTATCCATTGTCCTATCTTATCCATTTGTACTCAGCTGATATTCCTTGACTTCCATGCTTTGGCTATCTTCCTTTTCAACCAACCTGCAATTAATAATTGTTCTCTCTTTCATCTCTTCCCAGTACCCTTACCCTTCATCAATTCCAAATAAGCACAATAACCAACCCACCGTAACCTCTTTATTATGTAATTTAATCCATATTTCTTTCAACGTTCACAACTCTTATTGTACCATTTTATGACTCTATCCCATGTGAATATTGTGTATCCATTTCCCACATCTCCAATACTCTGGATTCTCCACTAACCTTGCTTGCCTAATCTATTTGGACTCTTGTACACCTATACTATAATATCATATGCAAGTACCTCACTGTCTCTAAAACTTTCACATTTTCCCAAGCATCACTTGATTTCTTATTTATTTCACACACCTCAATTTCCCTAACCCTTCTCTCCCTCATTTTACCAAGAACAGTTGTATCTTCCCTACTAAATCCTTATATATTCACTCCATTTTTCATCTCTGCATTCCTTTCTATTCACACCCTTTCCTCCCACAGTATCTGCTCCATTAGTCTTACTCAGTTCCTGTTTTTTTTCACCATTATCCTCCTGAATACATTTCTGTTTTCCAGCCAGTCCCCCTTGCTCACAATAAAAGGCACTCTTAACTCTAAAAGTCCTAACTTGTTTCCTCTTTCACTCTTCTTGCAATTTCTCTTCCCCATGTTCATAATATCTCCTTGTATACTTGTCACTGTCAGTCTCTTATCACAGTCCTAATCCTGTTCCCCTGTGGTTTTAGTATTCCCACCATCTCCTTTGTAAATTTCTTGAGATCTATCTTCATTTCTTTCTCTTTCTCCCTAAATATATTCCTCCTTTTCTTCTTGTCATCATGTCCCCATAGTTTCCATTTGACCTTGTAATTCTCGATAGCCTTACTATTACCAGTACAGCGTACCTCCTAAACAGAGATGTAACCCATCGCCTGGCAACCTTCTTCATTGCCATTCTGTGCTTCTCAATGCTGGTTCTCACCGATCCCATCACACATCTCCTTATCTGCTTTAGCCATGCTACAGATGTCTTTTTCTATAAGCTGCTTAACAAATGAACCTTTAATTGTACACTATCACACTTACTAGCCCCACATTGCCACTAATAGTATTCACCTTGCCTGTCCACTCACCTAACACCACCTTTATTGTATTTTGATTTTCCTCACAGTTTTTCCTCCTTAACTCCTCCATTATAAAGTGCACATTAACTCCAATGTACTTTTCCCCTCTTTTTACCATGGCAAGCTCACTGCAGCTTGAACACTTTTCTCAACCCTGTTACAATGCACTCACTCATATGGGTCTCCAGACCTGATTCTCTGCCAAACTCCTCAGAGATGTTTACACTTGAGGCAACATCCGTCCAACAATATAACAACATTCACTGCTCTATTGAAGGCAACCCTTCACAAATCCCACCTGACAGCCTCTAAACACTTATGAGAAAAGTAAATGTAATCTGCTTGCATATACTCTATCCATTATTTTGGCAACATTATTACATTACGAAAATGGCTTTGAGTTTTCTAGAGTCACCTTCCTTTCTACCTATTTCCCTTCCCCTTAAGTAACACTACTATCTCCAGCTGCTGCAGCATAGATTTCAACATCATAGTCTCTGCACTTATCCTGCTGAACAGATTTGCCAGGTATTCTGTGAACTCACCTTCTATCTGGAACTCATACTGTTAGAAAAATCTATACATGCTGCTTAGAAAATATATTTACATACATGCTGCCTAGAAAAATATATTTACAATGTATGCTGCTTAGGAAGATGTGTATTCAAACATTCAAACATATATAAGCTGTGTGGTCAAATATATAGAGAAATGTGTGCCTTAGTTAGGAATAAATGTACTTAAATTTATAATAGAGAACAAAGTTTGAAAAGTAGTATGATATGTAATGCATTTAATTCTGTTTTACTAGAATAATAGTAGAAATAAACTTGCATATTATTGCTTGAAGCATAAGCTGCAGTGTAATCAGAAATTTGGCCTTGGCAGCATTCAAGCACAGCCTGGCTCATGTCTTTCAAGTAAAGATTATTTTGCAAAGTTAGAAAATAATAAATCTGTTCGCATGTGTATCTTCTTCCTGCTTCCACCAGAAGAATAGCCTTGTGCGCACCATCAGAGATAGTGTCCAGCTGACAGAGCATGGAACAAAGGAAGGCATTTTAAGAAGAACTGCACCCATTGTATTCGAACTAATCTAAGAGCCTTGAATTGGCTACATCCTCAGGAGGTCATTGTGACTGACCAGGTGCTTGCAAGGCTGTAACATTCTCATGGGAAAAAGACTTTTTGAAAAACACCATCTCAGCACTTTTTCATAAGTTACTATGATGTAAAGACCCTGTCACTGACCACGTCAGTGAGGTGGGCAAAACTGATAGTGACATGTATAAAAAATGGAGTCTTCCGTCAATAAAGCAGACAAAATTCTGTACAACTTTGTGTATGGTTTTTTGCCTCCTAATGTACATTAAAGTATAAGATACTTAAGTTCTCCTGCATTATTGTTTGTTATTAATTGACATTGTTTTTAAATAACTCAATGATTTTTACAGTCTGACTCTAACAAATTTATTTAACATTTTGGTCCTTCGGACCGGAATTCCCTTGGTAAGCTGCAGGTCAGAATATATAGGTGGCACCGAAATCTGCGCAGAAAAAGGAAAGACCTCCGACTGAATTGTCGTGTCTAAAGAGGCTGTCCACTTGTCTGATCTGTGGCCAAAAAGCGGAAAACTGGATCCTAAAAAGCATATCAAACATAAGCGGGAGGCTCGGGTAAGCAAAATTCCTCTCTTTGTTTTTGTTTTAGATCAGGGACCAGGTTACACTGTGCTATTGATAAGGTTTGTGATAGCAGGGAGAGAGGTAGTCGAAGTATTGTATCTTGAGTCATAGATCAGGAAGTAAACAAAGCAAAGTAAACAGTCATTCTAGACACTACTGTGAATACGGGGAATAAAATACCACGTGGTACAAGAGAAAGGGTTACGTAACAGTTCTTTTTTTTCTCTCTCTTCTTTTCTTCTCTTTCAGAGACATGGGAAATGAATGCACTAAAGGGTCACGTGACCCGCCCCTGACAGAAAATGCAAAGTATATGCAATTGCAAAGAGCAGATAATGTGAGATATTTTTCAAAATGGGTTAATAAGTATGACTTTGATGGTAAATTAAATAAAATATCATTAGTAAAACTTTTAAAACAGTTAAAATCTGACGCAGAGGGTCAGGCAAAAAAACAACAACAGTTGGGCGTTCCTCAAGCACATAGGTGGATTGAGGAAGTGAACCGAAGGGAACAAAAAAACAAAAATGCAAAAGCATTATTTTTAAATAAAGAGGATAATAATATAATAGTAGCATCGGTCCCTCCCCTACCACCTCCTCCAATGCCTTACTTAAAATATGAAGCGGGAGGGCGGGCTGGACCCCCCCCACGTTATCCAGAGACAACAGGGATATTAAGACAACCATTTGTGAGAGAACCTATCGGGACTAGATCCCGAACATGCCAAACGCTTATAAATGTTCAACCAAGCGGAAATTTATTAAATAAGAGTAAGGAAATCTGTCCATTAATAAAAGTACCAAACCCACAGGCAGGACAGGAGGGCCAGGCCTCAACTCTCTTAGTGTATAAACCATGGACACCGGAAGACATCCAAAAAGCTACAGAAGAAATTCCCCATCCAAAAATTAACTTTGAGAAATTTCTACAGAATTTACAGGGCATTAGATTGAGTTACCACCTAAATGGGGAAGAGGTAAAAAGAGTAGTTAAACAAATTTTAGGTCCGGACTGGCACATGATCTGTGGCGCCTGGAATGCCCGTAACGCGCAACACAGGCCACTCCCACATAGTGACGCAGAACTAAATGCTAGATTAAAGGGTCTTACAGACCGCATTACTGAAAAATGAAAACCTAGGGCAGACTGGACTTGCATTAACCAATGCGTACAACAAGATAATGAAACAGTAGATGCATACTATGGTAGATTATTAAAATGTTTTAATAACCATAGTGGCATGCCTATTCCCGAAAATCAAAAGAATGATAGCTCATATGAACAACAGTTGAAAAATGCATTTTTGAAAGGTTGTATTGCCCCTATCAATAGCTTCATCACGAAGCACATGATAGATCACCGAACAAGTAGGCTTCAAGCCTTGTTAAAGTATGCTAGACATGCCGAAAAACATTTTAACAGTAAAAAAAAAAAGAAAACGCAGGTCTTCACAGCTGAAGACGGTGCGAAAGTCTTTGTAGTACAAACAGCCAAGAAGGGTAAGCGGAATACTCAGGGTAACAAACGCTCTGACAAAAACTCAGAAATTTATGAGGACAGAAAGAAAAGAGGTGAGTACTTCAATTGCGGTAAGAAGGGACATTTGGCAAGGGACTGCAGGAGCAAGGCACCTGTGAAAAAAAAGAATAAGAATGATGAGGATTGACTAAATGGCAGTTATACTGTTCAGCAGTCACTAGGAGAGACTAATGAGCAGGGGAATAATGTAAATACCTTAAAAGAAACAAATGACATGCAACCGAATGTAAAAGTTGGGAAGAGTGAAGTTTTGGATTTGGCATTACTGAGCTTAGAGCTCTATTTAGCAGACACGAAACCGGAAGTTACACTTCTGGTGGAAGGGAGAAAAGTCAAATTTTTGTGTGATTCAGGAGCATCACGAACTTTGATACATCCTTCAAAGTTACCGAAACATTCTGAGTCACCTAATTACATATTAGTGAAAGCAGCAAACGGACAGCTGTACAGGGAACCACTTTCCCATGATATAGCAATAACTGACCCCGTCTCGGGTATGACCCAGAAAAGTAAAATAGTACTTTCTGCAAAATGCCCCATAAACTTATTAGGAAGAGATCTTATGCAACTTTTTGGCATAGCAGTAGTCCCTACCATGAACGGTATGGAGGCACAGAGACAAACTGATACTTTTGTAGTACGATCGGAGGGTGAGGCCTATTATTGGTACAGCCAGGATCTGGTTACAACCGGTCCAGGGGCAGTGACCAAGGAACTAATAAATGTAGCCACCAGCAAGGTGCTTCCCCTCGATGTTAATCAGCAACATTTGTTACATTGTACCCTATATTATTGTAGCACATCAGGACCTGATAAGAAATATGAACAAAAATTGTTCAGAAATCCCGCAAATAGACTAATACTACGGACTCTATACTGGGACACTGAGGGCAATAGTGTAGCAAGTTGTTCATTGCCTCAGGAGTTTTTGGAATTGTACAAATCCAATAAACTACCACATGTTAGCCTAACCAAAAACAAAAATGTTAGGTGGGTAGACTTGGGTGACAAAGTGACAAAATGGGAGAGACTAACTGATTTAAAGTTATCGGACTTAGGAGTGCAAAAACAAAAACTAAATTGGTTAACGCAAGCACGCCCAGCTGTACACTTACAACAGAGTGAAGGCAGCTGACTGGCGTTCTTGATAGAAGAAGAAGAAAAAGCTTTGAGCGAAATACCAAATGTTCTTTGGTCAACAGGAAAATCAAATGTAGGACTTATTCGAACAGCAGGGCCAGTAGTTATTACACCAAAATCGGCCTTTAGACCAAGAAAAAGACAATATCCTTTGAGCAAGGATGCGAAACAGGGAATCAAACCTATCATAATGGCATTACTTAAAAAAGGGATACTGGTAGAATCCCTAAATTCACCATGTAATACTCCTCTATTTCCTGTAAAAAAAGCAAACGGGGAATGGCGGATGGTACAAGATTTACAGGCTGTAAATAATGCGGTAATACCAAGGGCACCTACGGTGCCAAACCCACATACCTTGTTAAATGATTTAAAGCCGCAACAAAAATATTTCACCGTGGTAGATATTAGCAATGCATTTTTTTCAATACCTATCCACCCTGACAGCCAGCATTGGTTTGCATTTACATTTCAAGGCAAAAGGTATACGTACACCCGACTACCACAGGGATATAGTAAAAGTCCAACAATATTCGCACAAGAGATGGCTAGCAACCTGGCGGGGTTTTCTCCACCAGGGGGCAGCCAAGTACTACTTTATGTAAATGACATCCTGCTTGCAGCCCCTACCCAGCAGCAGTGTAGGGAAAATACAATAGCATTGTTGAAATTCTTAGCTGAGCAAGGGCATAAAGTAAATAAACATAAATTGCAACTTTGGAAAAAACAGGTTAAATACCTGGGATATGTAATATCCAAAGAAGGCAGAACATTGAATGAAAATAGAAAAACAGCAATCTTACAAGCACCTAGACCAACTACCAAAAAGGAAATGATGTCCTTCTTGGGAACGACTAATTTTTGTCGAAGTTGAATACCGAATTATGCTTTAAAAACGGCTCCATTGGCTGATTTAATATTTAAAGCACCAATGGCAGCACAAGAAACACTACACTGGACTCCGGAAGCAGAAGCAGCCTTTTGCAGACTAAAGCAACTAATAGTTTCATCATTAGTTCTAGGGCTTCCGAATTACCATAAGAGATTTTTTCAAACCGTAAATTGTAGGCAGGAATATATGACGTCAGTACTGACGCAACAACATGGCGGCAAGCAACGCCCCATAGCTTACTATTCATCACAGTTAAATCCGGTGGCACAATCATTACCACCCTGCGTACAAGCAGTAGTCGCAGCAGCTATGGCAGTGCAAGCTTCAGCCTCAGTGGTATTGTTTCATCCTCTCACGTTGAGAGTACCTCATGCAGTTGCAATAATTTTACTGCAAGAAAAAATAGCATTTTTATCCCCTGCCAGACATCTTTCTTGCATGACCATACTATTGAGTCAACCCCATATGACAATTAAACGTTGCACAACATTAAATCCATCGACATTACTTCCGATTCCTGTGGATGGCACACCACACAGCTGCCTACAGGAAATGGAACAAATAACCACACCCAGACAAAATCTTACTGATGTACCTTTAGCCAACGCAGAGGTGACATTTTTTGTAAATGGGTCCTGTAGACAAGGTCCTACAGGAAAAAACCTAGTGGGTTATGCAGTAGTGACTGATGACGAAATCATAGAAGCACAACCCCTGCAACATAACCTGTCAGCTCAAGCAGCAAAATTGATAGCTTTGACATGTGCTTGCACTCTAGCAAAAGACAAATGTGTTAACATATATACTGACAGTCAGTATGCTTTCTCTACAGTGCATGTCTTTGCACAACAATGAAAAAACAGGGGAATAATAACATCTACTGGCAAGCCAATTAATCATGCACAATTGATTTTGAACCTGTTAGATTCTATTCAGTTACCCACTAGAATAGCTATCTGTAAATGTGCAGCCCATACCAAACAACAAAATAGAATTTCAAAAGGGAATGCTCGGGCTGATGCAGCTGCAAAGCAAGCTGCCTCAGACCCAGAAACTGTGCTCTTAAATAAAGAACTACAACCTTCTGAGACTCTAAATTTAGAAATGTTAAAAACAATGCAGACATTAGCTTCAAAAGCAAAAAATCAAAAGTGGATAAAACGAGAAGCAATCCTTGAAGAGGGACTGTACATCTCCAAAGAAAAAAAGCCCATATTGCCATCTAATTTATTTAGATATGCAGCTTTGTTGAGTCATAGGCAGAGCCATGTCTCAACAGGGGGGATGGTACAGTTAGTTAACAAAACATTCCAAACATACGGATTTACGAATTATAGACAAAAATTTTGTGCAACATGTCATATTTGTAGCAAACATCATGCACAGGGAGCATTTAAACCAAAGCGAGGGAGCTTTCCAACACCACCCTATCCGTTCCATACTATTTGTATGGATTTCATAGAACTGAATAAATGTGAAGGAAAAAAATACTGTTTAGTGATCATAGATATGTTTTCAAAATGGGTAAAAGCTTTTCCAACTACAAATCCGAATGCAGCAACAGTAGCAAAAGCACTAGTGAAAAAAATCATTCCTAGATTTGGCATACCGGAAAAAATTTATAGTGACAATGGAACACATTTCGTAAACCAGACAATACAGCAGCTTGGGAGATTTTTGGGGATTTCCTTGAAAAACCATTGTGCTTATCACCCTCAGTCAGCAGGACTGGTGGAGAGGTACAATGGAATTTTGAAAAACAAGTTAAGAAAATTAATGAGTGAGACTCAAAAGACTTGGATTTGCTGTCTGCCTTTAGCACTGCTGAGCATGAAAACTGTTCCAAATGTAAAGGGCTTGACCCCTTTTGAAATAGTGTTTGGAAGGGCATATTGTGTGCCACAATGGAAGGCCCTCATGCCTGCAGAGCTGGAGGCCGATGGCTCATTAGCTAGTTATATAAAGAAATTGTTAACAAATAAGACTGTTTTGCAGTTGAACTCTTTTTCAAATAAACAAAAAGCAAAACCGGAGGCCGTGCTGACCCCGGGGTCCTGGATTTGGCTAAAAGTCATCAAAAAAAAGAACTGGGCGAGTCCAAAGTGGAAAGGTCCGTACCAGGTACTATTGGCAACACCTACTGCAGTAAAAATTGCTGAGAGATCATCTTGGGTTCATTTGACACACTGTAAACCTGTCAAGGAATTTAGCTTGAATAAACGCCTTTTAACTGACATACCACAGGAACAGGATGGCCAGAGGCAGAGTGAATAAAAATGCGAAACAACCCCAAAAACATTGGTTCACTGGCCTACTGATCATACACTTATTAACTATGTTTGTAGTAACCTTTTTGTTGTTATGGTTTTTCTTGCATATAACTACAGAAGTGAAATTAATAAAACTTAATAAAGGACTGGCTATAGACTGGCACCCAAACTTTAACACATACCTGGCTATGAAACGAGTCTATGTAGAGACTATGAACGTTTCAAATTGCTGGGTTTGTACTGCAATACCCACAGCATATGGAGGACTTTTGATGTCTGCTGTCCCCTTGGGGATAAATGAAACTTGGGAAAACCTATTATTTAATACAGGCACTGTGAAATCACAAGACAAAGTGGCATTATATTTGCCTGTTACTCAGAAAGGAATTGTTTGTTTTGTTAAAAATAATACACTCCAAGTTGGTTGGAGTAACTGTAACATAACTGTGTCTTACAAATGTTATATAAAACCTATAGACCAAGGTACTAGTTGTAGCACGAATTATGGTTCGTATTTAAGCTTGATAAAAACAACATTGAGAGATGTGCAAAAAACTCCTGAAATATATAGACAATTATCTGTTATAGATAAGAAAATGTTTCATTCAGGGTTAACCCGCATCAGTACAAAAGTAGAAAACTGTTATTTTGTTTGTGGAAAAAAGGCCTACAAATGGTTACCTGAGAATTGGTCCGGCAGTTGTTTTTTGGGTTATCTGGTTCCAGCCATAAAACATACTGCAAAATTGCCCCTGGGTAAAATACGTAATGTAAAAAATGTAGCTCAGCAAGCCGAGAACACAGTCAAAAAACCTGCTAATCCAGTGGGTAAAATTGAAGCAAGCTGGAAGGATCATTCGGCTGTGAAGGACAAAGAAAAGTTGACCCATATGGACTTGGGTGACAGTGTTATATCCTGGGCTGGGATATTCCCAACCTACGGAGCAGTCAAATCAATTTGGGAACTGAGAAAATTGTCAAAACTCCTCGAAGTAATGAGCAATGCGACTTTTTCCGCTCTTGAACTTGTGACTGATAAAATAAATGCAATGAGAACAGTTGTATTACAGAACCGAATGGCTCTCGATTTCACCCTAGCGGCGAGAGGTGGTACGTGCGCGCTTATCAAAGAAAAATGCTGTGCGTACATTCCAGACAACCAGCATAAAATCAATGATCACCTGAAGGTAATACAGCAGGTGTCAGCAATGGCAGAACCAGGCCCAAACCCACTGACGAACTTTTTCCAGAACCTGTTTGGGGGGTAGGGGTCGGTCCTTATGAACATTCTGATTGCAATTTGTGTAGTACTGCTCATAATTGGAGCATGTGTCTGCTGCGGAATACCCTGTGTGAAAAAATTAGTTAAAGACCTAGTTGACGTATCAGTAACTGAAACTATGTACCAAAATATGGAATTAAATTTGTTAATACCAAGTGAAAGCCTATCTGAAATATAAAACAAATGACTTACTTAGCTAAAAGCCCTTAAAAAGGAAAGGCTGAGGAATAAAATAATATTGTTTATGTTTCAAATAGAATAAAATGCATTAACAGGAGGGAGAATGTTAGAAAAATCTATACATGCTGCTTAGAAAATATATTTACATACATACTGCCTAGAAAAATATATTTACAATGTATGCTGCTTAGGAAGATGTGTATTCAAACATTCAAACATATATAAGCTGTGTGGTCAAATATATTGAGAAATGTGTGCCTTAGTTAGGAATAAATGTACTTAAATCTATAATAGAGAACAAAGTTTGAAAAGTAGTATGATATGTAATGCATTTAATTCTGTTTTACTAGAATAATAGTAGAAATAAACTTGCATATTATTGCTTGAAGCATAAGCTGCAGTGTAATCAGAAATTTGGCCTTGGCAGCATTCAAGCACAGCCTGGCTCATGTCTTTCAAGTAAAGATTATTTTGCAAAGTTAGAAAATAATAAATCTGTTCGCATGTGTATCTTCTTCCTGCTTCCACCAGAAGAATAGCCTTGTGCGCACCATCAGAGATAGTGTCCAGCTGACAGAGCATGGAACAAAGGAAGGCATTTTAAGAAGAACTGCACCCATTGTATTCAAACTAATCTAAGAGCCTTGAATTGGCTACATCCTCAGGAGGTCATTGTGACTGACCAGGTGCTTGCAAGGCTGTAACATTCTCATGGGAAAAAGACTTTTTGAAAAACACCATCTCAGCACTTTTTCATAAGTTACTATGATGTAAAGACCCTGTCACTGACCACGTCAGTGAGGTGGGCAAAACTGATAGTGACATGTATAAAAAATGGAGTCTTCCGTCAATAAAGCAGACAAAATTCTGTACAACTTTGTGTATGGTTTTTTGCCTCCTAATGTACATTAAAGTATAAGATACTTAAGTTCTCCTGCATTATTGTTTGTTATTAATTGACATTGTTTTTAAATAACTCAATGATTTTTACAGTCTGACTCTAACAAATTTATTTAACACATACTTACCCCTTTTTTCATCTACCTTATCACTTCTAGTATCTCCTCTGAACTTATCTCTTTGTTCATACTTCCCTATCTTCCTCTGTGAACTCCAGTGCTTCCTATTCCTCAGATATTGTCCCCACACACCTAAAACCTTCCCCTAGAACATTCCAAACTCATTCCTTTCTCCCTGTTCTGTAACCCTTTTGCCTTCCTATGTTTCTATTCCAACTACCCACAGTTTCTTTTTAAAATTGTTATACTTGTACACCAAAAACTTCATGACCATGTCTTCTAAGTTGTTATACTCCCCCTCCTTTTCTACATGTATGTGCTCATCTTTTTCTTAAGTTCAATCTGCATCTCCTTTATCCTCTCCAGTCTGACTGCCATCTCCTTCTCTATTAATTATTTTTATTCCTCATTTATTTATATCTGTTCCTGTCATAATTCCATTTCTAAGTCACTCAACCTATCCTGTTTCCACATATTTTCCTACCCTCTATACCAAATCACCTGCAACCTTTAAGCTGCCTTAATTCCATCCCATTCCCTTATTCGTACCCCTCTCTCTCTCTTGACTTATTCCTTTGGACCATCTCCTTAGTTAAGTTCTTCAGCAACTTTATACAATCTGATCCTCTCTTCTTACTGTGAGTTGCATTTCCATCTCTCTACTCTTTCACACCCATACTTCTACATCATATTCACAAAGGACTGGTCAGGTACCCCATTTTCAGATATGTCCTCTTCATATAAGGTATCATCTTCTATCAATATCTTATGTGATGTGCTTGAAGGATACCTTCCTGTTCACCAAAGATTAACTGCCTCATATTTTCCCTTCTTTCTCCATGTGTTTAGTCCTCCAGTCCTTTACATACATTGCCTGAAATTCTTCTGATACTCATATAAAGTATGTCCAGTCATGAAATGTCCATGAACACATTACCCAATCGCCTTTCCTTTTTCTTTTTTCTAATGCCATAAAATATTTTGTCATTCCTTCTTTCTTGTCTCTGTTTGGGCCATAATATGTGCACTCCACCACTCCACTGTTTTCAAAAGTATATTTTCACACAATCAATCTACCATTCTCACCTGTTGCACTTACACCCACCGACAACTTACTTGGTTGTTTACTATTATCCTTAATCTCCCCTTTCCCTCCTCCTGGAATATAATATATTCTCATCTATCTGTGCTCTTTCTTTGGCATATTCCCTTTTTTCTCTGACAACCTGATTTCCTGTAAACATATTATATTCAATCATTCCTTATTAAGCCTACTCAAAAAATGCTAACTTTTTTTTAGAATACTGACCTCCCAAATTCCAACCTTTACCCTTTACATTCAGCCCATTCAGGCTTACTTTCCACTCCTCAGGAGATGGATCACAGTGGTCTCTGGACATGGCAAAAGGGGGGCACCAGTGCTTCTAATATAGTTCAAAGCTGCTGCCAGGCACCCACCTTAACAGCCACTAGCCTTTTCTTCTACCTGAATCAGAATGCATTCATTTTTCCTACCCCTATCTACCTAGACCCCCCCAGTCTCTACGTCCACTCTAACTTGATAGATTCCTTCATCATGTGCCTTCATATCTTTTATCCTATCATATTGACCTTCATGCTCCTCACATTGATGAGATTATACCACTGTGGAATGACCTGGTTCTGCTCTGAAGAATCTGTGCCTTAACTTGTATACTATACAGTTTATTTACATTTTAATCAATAGCCTATAACACCAATTTTCCAGCCATTCTTAATATGAGCATCCTTTCTTAATCTACACAGATATAATCAAGTAAGTTGTTATTACACTGATCTACTAGAATTAATGTAAGTGTGCACAAAATAGGATGACTCCTTACTGGGTTTACTAGACTTAGTTGTGAAAATCATAAAACAATATGGTTTGCCTTACAACAGTTGTCAGTGAAATATATAACATTTTCAATGCAGCATACTACTTTCACTCAGTACTTATGTTATGTGTATACAAGATTTAAATTGAAGACTTATCAGTCTAAACCTATAAGCCCATCTGTTTTGGTAGATCAATATAAACATATGCATTTCCGGGTCTATATCACTTCATCGAATGGCTATTCAGTGAATAGCCATTTGTTGAACCCATATTTACCGAAGCCGCTCTTCATCAAATGGCAAATTTTAAGTAGGGCAAACAAGCAGTTGGGCAACAGAGCAAGCCCCACCCCCCAAAAAAAGAAACATAGAATTTAAAACCTGCCAAGATGGGGGGCTATGTCCACCACCCACCTAACTAAACATGTCAACTCCAAGATTGCACTACAGTGGGTAAAAGGAAAAATTCCAGATGGTGGCCAACTGCTGGTTTGCCTAGTTAAAATTCCCCATTTGATGAAGAGCAGCTTCAATAAATAGGGGTTTGACAAATGGCTATTCACTGAATTGCCATTCACTGAAATAATATAGACCCATGCATTTCCAAATAGCAGAAAATATTACTGCACTTTTCTACAACATAATCTGAAAACTCATAGAAACTGAATTTTCATGATATGTGCTATCATGGTCCACAATGGGCCCTATTCCTTTCACCTATATTACACTTTTGTATGATGTCCATACACCAAAAAGGCACACCAGTCTATAATATTATCCATAATATTTGTACTTATGGGACACATCTTCGGTCACTCATTGGGACAGTGCCCTTACTAGTGCTTCTGTCTCCTTTACTTCTTGCAATAATCAAAAGTTTTGCCTTGCTGCAAAATTCACAGCTGTTTCTATCATGTATTCTTCTTACCACTTGCTTTATTGTTGATTTGTCCATTCTACCAAATGTTATAATTCCTCACATTCCTGACTTTCATCACCTCACTGTCTCTTCCACAACAATCATGTCTTTCCAGCTGGATAATATATACAAAAGAAAACAAGCACGTAGTGAAGCACTATTTGTCTACCCCTTGACAAAAGTACCACACTTACTATGTTCCACAGCCATTTGTAGCTTATCTTGTAGGGTCAGAGTATGGTATACTTTTTATAAACTAAATGTCAATCCTTCAGGTCTTAACCATCTGCCTGAGTTTGGACCTTTCTGTGTCTACTTTTTCCCCTCCTTAACTCCTGGCACATTTTGAATCACTTCCTCCTCCTTATGTCCATTTGTACACCATGTTCTCCTTTCATTTACACTTAGGTGGTCCTTATGGATTGTCTTCTCTTTATTTCTTGGTCATAAAAGGTAATCCATTTCTACACTGTCCCTTTATGCCTTCACTTTATTCTTGTTTTTCAGGGTACATTGTACTTTTTTGTTTATTCCTATTAAAGCACAAAGTGGATAAATTATCCAGTTAGCCTCTCCTGTTACTTCCAGAAGTATATGTTTTCTGTTCCATCTTTCCCACACAACATTGATGCCAGTACCTACCCCTATTGTTTGCTCAGGCATTGAACGCTTCCACACTCCTTCTCCTCCTCCTCATCTTACCTCCAGTGGAGTCATCCTTCATTCTTCACATTTGCACTATGTATTATATGTTCTGTTGCATGCTGCTCTGAGAGTTTCAGGAGTTAAACAATATGTGCACACTGAAAAAAAAACAGATTAATGTATCTGATTTAAAATTTCATTTCTTCAAAAGTGCCTTAATTTGGTTGTGCAACTTCTCATTTATGTTCTTATTATCATTTTTATTTAAATAAAAATCTCTTGCAATGAGTGCCCTACACAGCTGTAACATGCTCCACACTCATTGATTCCTCTGCAGATGTTCTGTTTCCCTTCTATTAAACTGACATCATGTTGTTGTGCTGACATTATATCATTGTGATGACATCATCTTAAGGTTAGAAGTATCAACTACATAATGAGAGGAAGGAGGAGATCAAATACAGATAGACTTTTTAGGATTGGCCAGTCTTGTTTGTGTTTTTGTATTATTTTTGATTTTGTATGTGAGTTTAATGCTGTCTCTTAATCTGCTTCTCAAACTCCCAACTGGCAGTTTTTATATACAAAGAAATGAGATAATTTCTTCTACTTCCCAGTTGCACTATTACAATACATGCAGCACAAAGTCTATACCTCTCAGATTCCTCTGATTTTGCGTAATGTCACCATGTCATTCCCCTACTTATGATTTTTGCAGAACGTCTCTGATTTTGCCTCATATTTTTGCCTTTTGTCCCTTGTAAAACATTCAATTTTTAATGCCACAGTTTTATACTTTGTATTGTACTGAAAATGCATGTTGATACAAAACATGTTTTTCTGTCAACAGATTGATATACCCCAGGATTTACTAATCTTCTGTGTAAGACTAGATTAGTCTTACATGGAAACGCCAGTCTAAGAGTATGATGGCAGCGCACTAGCATATTAATGAGGACGCGCTGCCTCAACTCTAAAGCTTACACGGAGCATGGACGAGTGTAAGGGGCATGTCGGACTGCCGAGCAGTCCAAAAATCCATGTCCCTACACTGACAAAACCCAAGAAATGTTGAGTTACATGAGTAAGTCCGCTCACATGTGTACATTGTAACACTACACTCCCCCATATCTTAAACCTTGTACAAATTTAAAAATTAAAAGAAATTTATTTATTTTGTTTTATTTCCGATATAGCTGCCCGTATTTGCGCGTGTTTGCGTGGGATTGCCCATTGCTTAGCTACAGTTAGCAGCTTAGACACCGAAGAGGATAATAAGAAAAAAATATGCAAAGTAAGCAATATAGCAATAGCGTAGTGGTTAGAGCCTTCATACAAAGAGGAGGCACTCCTGGTTCGAGTCCCACTAATGCACGTTCCATTTTCTGTTGGAAATCTGTATACAAAAATATTTCCTGACATTTATCATGTATAAGTTTTGTAAAAAGCATTCAAATGTTATATGTAGTAGTGAATGAATTATATATATCTATATATATATATATCTATAAATATATATATATATATATATATATATATATATATATATATATATGAAGGTGAAATGGTTATGCATTCTGAGGCATGAGTAACTTATTTTAAGCAATATAAAGCACTGCTAAGCACATTTTAGCAGTATTTAGCATATTTAAAACCAATTGCTCGTAGCTGAGCACCACGTTAACAAACGCAATGTATTTGCGCATAGCTGCGCACCGCGCTAACCAGTGCAAATACAACATATTTGTGCGAAGCTGCACACTGCGCTAACCAGCACAACGTCAAGCAACATCGGGCAACATTGAGCAACATCGAGCAACGTTGGGCAATGTTGGGCAAAGTCGGGCAAAGTTGAGCAAAGTCGGCTAAACACGGCCACACCTTCTTTACTGTACCTTCACCATTCAGGTCTGGCCAGTAGGAAAATAAAAAGCAGTGACAGGGCTCAAACTCAGGATACTGTGCATTATATTCACAGTACATAACCACTAAACCATGACAGCATTTCATAACCACGCACTTTCAACAGCCAAATATCTATCAAAGGAATATTAAACATTGCCAACATCAGCTAAGCAGGTGTGCCTACAGCTGAGTTTTTTCAAAACTGGCCAATCACAAATAAGTATGGGAAATGAGGCATATTTAAGCTCCACAGGTGGGAATACTTGTCATAACTGGTTGTAGCTCCCTTCTGCAGTCAGCATGGCCGGTGTTGGAGAAGGCACTCAATTTCGAGTGCAATGCTGGGGCATTGAGGAGACCAAAGTAATGGTTTGGCTCCTTGTCCACAATCATGAGGAAAGACCCCTGCAGGGCCAATACCAGGGCACCCAATATAAAACAGAGGCCTGGAACAGTCTTGCTCATGATCTCACCAGTGCCACTGGCGTTCCTCAGACTGGTGAGCAGGTCAGGCACCATTATTCTGACCTGAAGTGACGTAAGGAGGGTCAACTGGATCAGTGGATCCAAGAGTCCCGTGCAATGCCTAATGCCCCAGTACTGAGTAAGTAGCCATTGTATTAAGTAGTTAAGAATTGCTATGCTTGTCTATACTATGGATGGGTATGTCTCAATATCACTGCATTTACTTCACAGCTGCAGGTGTCCGGGCTATGAATCAGCAAGCCCATGAAGATAGGTAGCAAAGGCTGCATCATCAGTCAGGTTAGTAATTATTCTGCATGTACTGTTATATAAAATAAATGAGAGAGCCTTCAAAATGTGTTTTAACCCAATAAATAAAGGTGTAATAATCCTTTAATAAATGTATAATTCCTGGAGTGTGTCTGTGTCATTTTCTTTGATATGTTGTTGTACTGTTACATTTTACAAATAGTACTGTTGTATTAAGCAGTGTTAACCCACACTTGAGTAGGCCCATATAACGTGGATGAAGGGAGTGCCAGTAGCTTTTATGCATATTTACAGCCCTCAACTGTTGGTTCATGCCCAGCATGTACAGCTTAATCTAGCACATGAGTAGCTTGGTATTGTGTTCCCCAGAAATTTCAGTGTGCTGCCAGAAATGTATGGAGCTGTTAACATATAACTGATACTTTCACCTGAACATATCTAGATAATTATATGAAAGTAGAGCTGTCAGTGTACCATCTTAGCAGTAGTGTATGTGAGCAACTCTCAAAATATGTAGCAGTAACATCTGCATCTTGGAAAGTTTGCATGTAAGATACAGCTCATGTATATAATGATCTAGCAAAATCCAATTGCACAATATAAGGACATTGGGTAGTGTAATAATACATGTAAGGGACATATAACTGCAGTTAATAGGAATGTAGTGAAAACTAGAAGGATATATAAGTTGTTAATTGAGCTATCCATTCCCACCCTACTGTATGTGCATAAAAAATGCAATTCCACACCTCAGTCAGTATGTCTAATCTGAAAACATTTGTTGGGACATATGTCCTATTGGTTTATAAATATTTGCATTTATTTCTATGCATGTGCCCTGTTAAAATACCACAATATTGGTGGCTTGTTGCCATCAATTCAACCTGCATGCTGTTGTAATGTCCACTATTGTTCTATATATGTATGTGTTATGCTTGCTTTTCAACTGTTGAAAATCTGGTGTGTTGGGTTAATGGGAATACTTATGCATGCTGTTATAACTAATTGGGAATGCTGTTTACTGTTACTAACCCATATCTTTATTAAACCCTCCAAAACATAGTTTGCATGGGAAGGCCGGTCCCAACGGACCCAACTGTCCCACCTCAGCTGGCCATGACACCTGGCACCAGCAGGTCCGGTGCCCAGCCTGGGACCTCCTCCTCTGTTGGCCCTGTGCCACCTTCGGGTGGAAGCATTGCAGGGTATGGGGCTCGGCCCCCCTTGCAAGCGTGGGCAGAGGAGGGCCAGCTATCACCCTTCAAATGGTCCGAGCTAAGGTGCGTAGAGAGATTGAACATTCTGTTGCAGAACCTCTATGCCAGCTTGAGGCATGAGTGGCGCAACTCCTGGGTCAGCCTGCCCCTCCTACACAGCCCCCAGCACAGCCACCCTTTGTGCTGTGAAGGTGCAGTGGTGACTGCCCATGAGTGGGGACCTCAGTCCCACTGTTTCCATCTGTGGGCTCATGGGCTTGAGATTTCCAATCATACCTTTCTGTCAAAGGTGTTCACCCACCACGTGTCATATACCGCCCCTGTATGCATCTTGTTTGTCTTGTCTGTGTATCTCCCCAACCTAGCTCCTGAAATATACCTACTTCTCCTACCCCACATTCCACTCTCACCTGAAAAAAAAAGGGCAATCTGATCCCAAAAAAAAAATCACTCCCCATACATAGCTGCCCATTTTGCACACATGTCCACTGGACACATAAAATGTAATTTAATTGGCATTACAATATACTTTGTTGTCCTCACCCTTCTCTCAGGGGTTGAATGTTTCATATCTACCTCCAAGTTTATTCCATATGCACAGCTGTTGCTGTTAAAGAAATGGGCAGCTATGGACCTTCTCTACACCTGTCCTGCACATCCCAAGCTACTTTCCATATTGTCCTGTTTGTGCCCCTTTTTTACCACTTTCCTATCTCCCCATTTTTCTTTTCTTTCAAAGAAATTAGCGTGGGGGTTAGCGGGAGTAAGCACTATCATGCATTAGTTAGCGGGTTTGCACGAGTGTGCGTTTTTTGCGCTTAGCTAAGCTTTGCTAAGCATCGCACAAACCTGTGCAAATCTGCTTACAACTACTTAAAAGTGCCTTAGTCACTCTGTATGTGATGGCCCTTGTGCTGCTCAGGAGCAAATTAAAACACCTCTGTCTGTCTCGAACCCCATGGCAGATGTACAACAAGTTGGTGCTGAAATAAATATATCATGCATCAGAATGAGTGAATGTAAAGGAAAAATAGGAATGCCATACCACACAACTTGTTCTGTGGATTTTTACCAACAGTTGTTGTGGGATTACAGTACATGACTGTGATAAGAGAAACAGCCATTCTAGCAGGAAATAATGTTACACCATCACTTTGGAACCCCACACAGTATCACAGCAGGACAAACACTGACATATCTGTTTAGGGCAGAGGCCATACCTCCCAACTGTCCCTAATTTTCAGGGATGTCTCTGATTTTGACACAAATTTTAGCTCTGTCCATCTGAATCCCCCCTAAAACTACTGACTTTGGCCAGAAAGGTGGTGAATTACACTTAATGAATAATGACAATAATTAAGAGTTAGACACTTCTTTTACTTCAGAAAATGTGTATTAATTTATATGCTCTGATTCTCTCATTGTTTCAACTTAATGGCACTAACATTTTAAAGGTGTCCCTGACTTTCTCTTTACTTTTCCCTGAGTCTGTTCAAATATGTACCTGAGTGTTTGAGAGGTCTGGCAAAGGCAGAAACACAGAGGCATATCAGCCTTTCTACTGTTACACACTGTGCAAATAGCTTTGGAAGGAGTTTCAGAAGCATACCCTTATGTAAGAATAGAACACTGAAATACAAATGGAGGTAGCCATGTACTGGTAGCAACCAACTGTAACAATGCCATTGCTCTATTGCTAAAAAGACCTGTGTGGGGCACAGACAAAAAATAACAGGCTATTCTCTGGCTACCATGTGGATAGGTCCACAGTTGGGAGTTACACAGACAGACTACTTGCCTTGATAAACTAACATGTACACAGCAACCCTGTAAGTCCAGCAAGATAAAATCCACACAATAATATTTATGCTCTCTGTACTTCTGCACCCCTACCCAAATGTAGACTATACCTGTGTGTGCAGGGTCTACCAAGGATGTAGGTAAGCATACTCACTGTACTGAAATGTGTCCAGTTTTTCTGAGCAGCTCGTGCTAATGTCAACATTAGAAAAGCACAAACTGTTTAGAACTGAGTAAATGAATATTCACAGTATAGCAGTTCACAAACAATTCTTGTGCCAAAGGAATACATCTCTATAACTAGCTTTGTATGGCAGTTAATTGTAACAATTGAAAAGAAAGTACATCTTTCCATGTATCTTGGGGTAGCATTTTGAGGGGTGAGTACATTTATACACTGACAAGTGGTACTGGAAGCAGAAACATTAGGTCTGAGTACACAATGCAAATCTCTGGCTACACCCCTGGCTTCTGATATAAGAACTATGCCAAACTTCTGTCTTAAACAATGATGTCCATAGCAAACAAGGATGACCTCCATCTTGGAAAGCTGAAAGGGCCACACCTACCCGAGTTAGCAATTTATAGTACTGGGTTGCTATGACAGTGATTACTGCACAGCAGGCTACATGCAATTAGCAAGTGGTGGCCACTAATTGGTGCAGAGGCCATCACATGCTCATGTGCAAATACCTACAAAAGCAGGCTGCAATCTCTGCCAACAAACTCAATCATTCTAGTGCAGAGACTGCAGAGAGAGAGAGACAGACAGACAGACAGACAGAGAGAGAGAGAGAGAAAAACAGAGAAAAGGAAAAAGAAAAAGAAATATTACCAAATCATACAAAGGAAATGTATGTGACACATATGTATTTACTGGCATGTAGTAGAAGTTATTGAAGAATAGTCTACATAATGTGAACCATTCATATGTGGCGGCAGTACTTATTTATGCATAGATGTTCTGCTTAACTACTGCTATGGACAATACAGTGTGTATCTGTGGGCAGTGGGACATACCTGTGAAATGTGTAGCTCAGCATTAAATGTCAAAGATCTGATCCATGTTATCTGTATTCTATACAGTAGTGTGGCCAATGGCTGCTGGGGAGATTAACGCTGACATTATATAAACATGGGTGTGACAGAACAACACATGCATGATAGTCATATTAAAGTGTAGCTTAGCATTGGGAACTGCTGTAGCAGTCTAGTATGCTTATCTAGCATTTGTAGCCATATATACCCCCTAATGTTAGTGTGTGTTCATATGTGACACCTGTTTGTGTTGCAGCAAGGCCCAACAGTTCATCTGTGAGGTCCAGGGACTTACAACAGTGTGGACCTTGTGTGTGTATGTTACACACATACGGAGAAATATATATGTGTCATATATATTCACATCTGTATATGTGCATAGAGCAGGGGGCATATTGCAACTGTTTGTAAAGGGTGGAGATATATATGTTGGTGAAGGTTAATATGTGCATATTTGTATGAAGGTTTTAGTGTGTGACAAACAAGACAGCATACAGTGCTGGTATATGACATGTGGTAGTTAAATACTGTGGGTGGTTTGTTCAGTTTGCAATGTTGAAGCCAGTGAGGCCTGCTAAAGCTACCTGGGCTGTGAACACCTTCAATGTATTTATCCCAAGACTGTGCGATTTTATTACATTACTGTACACCTCACATCCTTTGTATAATTGATATTTTCACTATGAAAGGTGAAATGTATATGTGCCTACATATATATGTATATGTACACCAATGGATGTGTGTATGTGTATATATATATATATATATATATATATATATATATATATATATATATATATATATATTCATACACACCTACATCTACTTGTTGCAATAGATTCTCTGTACTGTTAACTGACTGTGATGGTCAATGTGTTTGTGAATACGTCAAAAATATGTATCTGTGGGATAGCTTAGTGGGAAACTGTTTATGTCATGGTATTATGGATCCTTGCTTTGATCCAAGCAAAAGCTGTGTATTCTGTTGCTAGGCAGAAAAAGTGCTATTGCATACAGTTTGATTAAGTCCCTTGGTTTTAACTAGGGTGTGTCATTAGAGGCTAAAGCACTACATCTATGATTATTGATTGGTACTGATGTTGAATCCAAATTCTGTGTGTACTGTAGTAGTACTTGAAGCTCTGGGAATGTACAGCAAAGTATGGTGTATGTCCACGTTGCTTGCATCCACTGTTTTGTGTGGTCCCTGTATTCATCACAGATTACATTTCTCAAGATTAAGATTGTGTAAGTACTGACACACAGTACTGTATAGTACACACTGAAAGCTTATCCGGGTTGTCATACCTTTGTGTCCTGTAATTATATCTAATGTGTGTGTGGGTATGTCTGTAACATGTCCTTTGACATATGTGTGGTAAAACATATAACTGCGTATCTAGCAACATTCATAGTGTAATACAGCAGTATGCAACCTATATTCCTAATTGTGCACATATTTTGGACATGGGTTTGCCATTAACAAGTTGTGTGGTATAATAGTAATACATTTACTCGACCTTACACTCATTGTGATGGATGATATATTTCTTTACACATCAGTTTGATGTATATCTGCTATGGCTAGGTGGTGCATTGTGTTGCATACAGTGTGCCAGGTACTCTTGTATAGTCTTATATAGTGATTTTATTTTGTTGCTGTGCAGAACATGGTTCATTAGATTGAGAGTGAGCCAGGCACTTCCAAGCAGTTGTGGGGTGAGCAGTGATAAGTGGCAGTTAAAGTGTTTCACCCTCGGTTAGCTAATAGGTTGCTATATATGGCAGTTCAGTGATATCTGTACTGTATAATGTTAAATGTGCCATATGACTTGCTCAGACATATTTTCATATTTATGTCTTCCAGGGATCATGGCACATCGCAGGAACCCCAGTTACAATAGTGCTGAAGATGACATAATTACTACCAGTATGATTCAGCACTACAGTCTCATGTTCTCACAAACCAGCCAGGACCAGCAGGAGCGTACTGCAATGTGGCAAGATGTTGTCTGCAGGGTAAATGAAGTAGGCCTGCATAACCGGATGTATGAGCAGGTATGCCACCACTGCAGTGATCTTCTCAGACATGTCTGTCAGTGTGCTGCTGATGTGCAGAGACAACAGCTTGCAACAGAAGGTGGTGTTAATATCCACACCCCCCTCACCAGAGTGGAGGAGCTGCTCCTGAGCATGGTGGCACCTGCCCAACAACAACAGCTGCAGAAATACACCATGATGGAGGTTGGAGCCACCCAGCAAGCACACATGGATCATGAAGGTAACATGGCATATCTGTAGACTACTGTTATCTGTACTGGTAGATCATGCATATGTGAGATGTGGAGTGTGTCGTTAAAAGATGTGGAGCCTGTTTTTGTGCAATACTGATCATTTGCAACATAATCTGTAGCCCTGTGAATGTAAACTATTGTTGTACTGTAAGATTGCAAACACACAGTAGCAATGCCACAGTTGTGGCCACTGACAAACTGTCTCATCTCTATGTATGTCCCTCTGGGGTGACATCAATGCAGCGGACAGATGCTGGTGAGTGTGTTCTACATTTATTATTGTAAATAAAAAGTGCATGCCATAGTTAAGGTGTAGGCCATGTACACATGTAACACACCTACCCATAATGCATGCTGTGCATGTTTGGTGTAAGATCATGCACATCTCACTAATGTGATTAGCTGCCTCAAACACATGCAATACCCAGACCATCTCAAACAAATGTGGCTAGACTGTAGTGACCATTGGGTAGGCACAGTTGATACTCAACATGCACATAACATACACATCTATGTCATACATAGAGCATTTTAACATGCTACACATAAAGGATTCCCAAACCCTCTGTAAAGACACACTCCAGTATCCAAAATCTCATCCACACATTACACATAATATACCTGAGTGGTAGAAGCCTATCATGGGGCATTTAAACACTCTGAAACACACTACACATTCATGTCAGGAATGCTCCTTATTGACCTCCTTAGAATCTCATGTAACAACTGGTTGTGAAATGGTGAATGTAGCCAAGGCAGTACAGTTCCATTACAGCATGAGTAGTGCTGGTTTGGGAAACATTTGTAGCCTTGAGTGACCACATGATGCTTCATGTTGATGGCCTATGGTACTATACTCCATCCAGTTATTGTACCCACAGTACTACACATAGCTTTCATTGCTATACACCATGATATACACCTTAATGTTCCATGTGTGCACACATATGCACCTTTAAACAATATGCATACCAATCACCATTTGCACAACTGACACATATATGTCTTGTGATGCTATTGAGTGGCTAGGTCATATGACACACATTGGGTATGTATAGTGTTTAAATATGGAGTTGTGTTTTAGCATGCCATGTCATGGATGATACTGGCATGTCCACAATATGATCTACACTCACCATAAGTACCATACATTGCGTATGTGGCCGAATGGTATTCCATCAATTATCCATGCACCACTGATGATGTTGTTTGAATACTCATCATGCATGTGCTAAAAATGTATCTACAATTATTTGCTAAACACACAGAGGCTGTAATCAGCATTGGATACATATCTGACACACAGATACACATCCAACCATGGTATGTACACCTGTTTGTTATGGTGCACAGTACATTACAGAGTGTTGAATACCTGCACTGCAATGTTGTGTCCATGTATGCATTGTGTTCCAGGGGGAGGCCCATCACCTAATAACAAAACATATGCATCAAAGCCATGTATACTATTAGTAACAAGGACTGTCTACACTTGCACTGCATGCTGTTGAGCAACACATGTCCTGCATGCTGACATGTGTGATATGACTGTTTTGCTTGTGATACTGTACCCCATAATTACCTGCTATTGTGTATGTTCTGAGATTGCTGGTGTTGTGTGTATCTGCTTTAGGGAGGAGTGTATTGTTGTGTGTGTGCATGTGCGCATGTGTGCATGTGCGCATGTGGTCTGACATCATGTTCAGGTCTTAAAGTGTGATTCCTGTTTTCCTCCCACAGGTGCCAAGGTGGGGCTGGTTCAGTACAGCAGGGAACCTGATGTCACTGAGACAGACAGTGATCATGAGGATAGGTGTGTTGAGGCACAGGCAGGTTTGTCAGGGTCTGTTGTTGGGGCACCAATTGACAGTACACAAGTCTCCACCCCATCCATGCACACAGTCATACTGCCTGTACATCCATCATCACCATTGCCCTTAGCTGAGGGACAGTGTATGGTTGGCACTGGCCAAGACAGTGTGGTATCTATGGCACATGTATGAGGACACACAGGACACATAGCCAGATGTCTGGAACGGTACCACATAGGCAGATGCCCAGGGGTTTTCATCAGAGCACTGCTGGTCATCATGCCCCTGGCAGACGTGCCACACCTCTTTCTACCACATGCATGTTCCAGGCTATCATGGAGGCTATCATGGAGGCACAGACATGAATGGAGCAGTACACCAGACAGGGACTAATGGCACAGAGGGCTCATAACACTTCTGTAAATGACAGTATCCATGACCTAGCAGGTGCCATACATAATTACACTGAGGTCATTGATAGACGTTGGGGTGAGACATTGGATCTCCTCCACAATGTCATGTCCATGTGTCAGGACAGTGCGGGACGGTTGAGACGTCGACGTGGATGTATGCCAGCAACATCAGCAGCTGGAGGTCGCCATGGATGTCCAGCAAGTCACAACCGCTCCTGTAGCACCAGTACCAGCACCAGCAATGTTAGGGGGGCTGTCCATAGACTGTCCTAGAAGACCACATGCATGTGGCTCTGGCCAGTCCCAGCAGGGACCTGGATCCAGTGGACACATGTCAACCTCTTTGGATAGTACCCAATCTGGATTAGTACCAGATACTATCTGTAGCACCCCTGCCAGGCACATGTTCCATATCCATGGCCAGAGACAGTGATTTGTAAAGCCTGCCAGGTCCAGTCTGTAGCTGTCTCAAAAATCCCCATATATGGCAGCCACATGGTGGAACTGTGTGCATGCAGACACACACACATAAACCAGAAACCTAGGGCAAACACATACCCACACACATTGCATCAACATTGGCCCATAACAGTACTCATGGCCCTCACACACACACACACACACACTCACACACACATGTCGATTGTATGGCTCAGTGTAGGCCTCTGGCAAACCAATAACACACCCTATGCATATGATGAAACCTGTGCCACCTCCTGTCATCTGTAACATTGATGCAGGAACAGGCTAACATTGTGCTGATGCACAGGGTGACTTTAATAAAGTATATCAATGGTTGAATGTGTAGCATGTTGTCAGCAGTTAAGTGTAATGATATCCTTGAAGGTGTAGCTGAGCAGGCATGATGCATTAAAGCTGTAATTAGCAATGTTGTATTGTTTCCACCATTGTTTATTCCAATTGTGTTTTGTTTGCCTATGTGCCACTTGGTTGATGTATGTAGTTGTGTCAGCATGTGTTATACAGTGGACAGTAAGTGTGGGGTGTGTGCAGCACAGGTTTGCAGGTGTACATTTGTGAACATGGTGGAGGTGCACTGTCTACATGTACGTGCATATTTGACACATGGGCAGGGTGACATGCCCTGTATTGGCCAGTGTTAACACTCCATACTTTCTATTGGTGGCCAGTATGCATTGTACTGCACACATTTTGGAACTTGAGTACACATGTGTTTGTATGACACGGGTTTACACTGTGCTGTGGGTGATGCTGTTGTTGGTATCTGTCTTTGGTTTACATTACTAAGGTTAACACTGTCCTAGCTGCATAATACTTTATTAATGCACACTGTTCACCTACAGGGTTGCATGGACCGTGCTATCACAAACATAAGAAATTCTCACTTACACAGTAAAAGTGCATTAGTCTCATGGACCCCTGCCATAAACTAAATATATAATAGAAGGTGTGAAGTTGTACCAAAAAAGAGTTACATACCAAGAAGGGATAACCTCTCTGGTCAGTATCATTGGGAAAATACAATCCCTCAATAAACATACAAGGCAAGCTTCAAAATACAAAATGGTAAGGATTCCAAAGACAACACTAAAGCTTTCTTCAGTGTTGTTCATAATCTACAGGGGAAATCTCAGATCGGGTCACAGCTAATGTAAATGGTCACAAAGGACACTTATCTGACTGACATTACCAATTCCTTGTCAGACAGTTTGAATGCGGATTTCACCACCCTGTCATTACACAAGGGCCACATTTCCAGACCTGAAGAATGTAAAACCTGATGATTCACAGGCACTCTACTTAAAACATCTCTTTAACAAAGTACACACCACAGTGGCAATGGTACAGGACAGTGTCCCTGACTGTGTCATACACAAGTTGACATATGAAGTCACCACTCACCTAAATGCTCTGTCCAGATGCAGCCTCTATACAGGTTATATACTTTTGGGATGACACACGGTAATGGTATTCACAGTCCACAAGGGTTGAGCTACGTCTTCTTCTTATTCTCCTTTTGGATGCTCCCATTAGGGGTCACCACAGTACATAATTTCTTCCTGCCCTCTGCATCTTGCGCTATCTCACCATCCACCTGCATGTCCTCTCTCACCACAGCCATAAACCTCATCTTAGGCATTCATCTTTTCCTGTTACCTGGCGGCTTCATCCTTAGCATCTATTTCACAATATCAAAGTATTCCCAGAGTACCACATAGGTAGTAGCCCCCAAAATGTGGAACAGGTACTAATGTATACATAGAGCCATGTGTTAAGTAATCTCTCCTTTGATAATCACATTACCAAAGGGTTTTGGAAATCCCTCTGTGGAGCACATAAGCAATAAAGGGTTTGCAGGCAGATCCACAGAAGTTGTTGCACACCTGTAATGGTTAGTCATCTTTGCCAGACTTTGCTTGCTTTGGAACAGGTTTCAAATATACCTCAAGCATAAACCATCACTCACACCCTTCAATTGAAACTGTGATGAGTGGATGTGAAACGGAAGATGTTGCCCTGGGATCACTGCAGTGGCTAAGATTTTCACAAGCATACAGAAGTGACCTAAGGTCTGGAAAGTGTGAGCACGCTCTGGCAAAGATAACAGATGCGTTCATGGAGTAAGCAGAGTATCAAATGGATTTGCCCCACAGCTACCTTATGTGTAATGCACATACAGTTGTCATTGTGATATGTCATACACTAAAAAAAAATTAAAAATCCACTCCACATTGGCCAACAGTGTCACATACCTGGGACACACACCCACACAGTCAACAAGTGCAAGATTCAAACTCTTTCCTAACTACATTATGATATTACAGTAGTATGCATTTACACAATGCGCTATATACATTATTGGGATTCCTTATTTCCACAGGTATATTTGTAGGATGGTGACATCATGAGACTTGACAGAGATGAGTATACCACTTTTAAGGGGTGTGAGTAGTCTCCAAAAAGGTTGCATTTTCCCAGGGAGACACACACAGTTGGCAAGTGCAGGATTCCAACCCCTACCTAATTACATTATGGTACTATACCAGTATACATTTACATGACTTGCTGTACACATTATTGGGATTTCACTTTTCCACAGGTATATTTGTAGGATGGTGACATCATGAGACTTGACAAAGATGAGTATACCCCTTTTAAAGGGTGTGAGTAGTCTCGAAAAAGGTTGCTCCTTCCAAGAGAAGCATACACACTTGGCAAGTGCAAGAATCAAACCCCTATCTAACTACATTATGGTACTACAGCAGTATGCATTTACACGACACACTATACACACTACTGGGATTTCATCTTTCCACAGGTATATTTGTAGGATGGTGACATCATCAGACTTGACAAAGATGAGTATACCACTTTTAAGGGGTGTGAGTAGTCTCCAAAAAAGTTGCTCTTTCTTAGCGAGACACACACACACACACACAGTTGGCAAGTGCAAGATTCCAACCCCTACCTAACTACACTGTGATAGTGCAGCAGTAAGCATTTACACAACGCGCTTTACACATTACTGCGATTTCACCTTTCCACAGGTATATTTGTAGGATGGTGACATCATCAGACTTGACAAAGATGAGTATACCACTTTTAAGGGGTGTGAGTAGTCTCCAAAAAGGTTTCACCTTTCCAGGGAGACACACACACACAGTTGGCAAGTGCAGGATTTAAACCCCTGCCTAACTACATTATGATATTACAGCAGTATGCATTTAAACGACACACTATATACATTACTGAGGTTTCATTTTTCCACAGGTATATTTGTAGAATGGTGACATCATGAGACTTGACAAAGATGAGTATACCACTTTTAAGGTGTGTGAGTAGTCTCCAAAAAGGTTGATCTTTCTCAAGTGGGAGATGAATACACTCGCAAATACAGGATTCAAACCCCTACCTAACTACATTATGATACTATAGTAGTATGCATTTACACAACACGCAATACACATTATTAGGATTGCATTTTTCCACAGGTATATTTGTAGGATGGTGACATCATCAGACTTGCCAAAGATGGGTATACCACTTTTAAGGTGTTTGAGTAGTCTCCAAAAAGGTTGCTCCTCTTCAGGGAGAGACACACACTCACACAGTTGTCAAGTACAGGATTCATAGCCCTACTTAACTATTTGATGATACTACAGCAGTATGCATTTACACGATGCGCTATATTCATGACTGGGATTGCATCTTTCCACAGGTATATTTGTAGGATGGTGACATCATCAGACTTGACAAAGATGAGTATACCACTTTTAAGTCTCCAAAAATATTGCTCGTTCCCAGGGAGACACACATACTCACACACAGTTGGCAAGTGCAGGCTTCAAATTCCTACTGAACTATATTAGGGTATTACACCAGTACACATTTACACACCATGCTACACACATTATTAGGCTTCCTTCTTTCCACAGGTATATTTGTAGGATGGTGACATCACGAGACGACAAAGATGAGTATACCACTTTTAAGGGGTGTGAGTATTCTCCAAAAAGGTTGCTCTCTCCCCAGGGAGAGACAGACAGACACACAGACACACACACACACACACGCACACACACACACACACACACACACACACACACACACACACACACACACACACACACACACACACACACACAGTTAGCAAGTGCGGTGTTCTTAATCCAAACTAAGTACGTATTTACACTTCAGCAAGCAATATGGAGTAAAGGGTGCAATACAGACATTACTTGCTGACAGTTTGCACAAATGTTTTTTTTTTCACATTTGCTAACCTCAGAAGGCTTTTCATACTAGGTGTATTGTGATTGTATGCATAGGCCATGACCATTTCATATATGGGTTGATGCACCACATGCTGGCAGACACAGGGTCAAACATTGAGTAGCATCTTACCTTCACCTACATGATATTGCAATATAACAGAAAGATGATAAACTTCAACAATTGGCTAAGCTTCTGGTGTCATTCAAAGGGGATCCAGTCTCTGTCTGCCTGTGATGACATGATAGACAAGCCTTGTTGTTTCGCTACATATGGTTTGCACCTGTTGACCCTATGCTTCTGAATACTGGCCAAGGCTCTTGCTGTCCCCATATTACCTTTTTTAGGCAAGGTTCAAAGGTTCATAGTTAGGTACTAGGCTATCAGCCCTGGGGCCTATACAAGCCTAGCCAAAAAGGTACCCTGGCTTTTGCCACCCAAAACATTTATTTTCATGTGCCACTGTTGAGCAGAGACACAGAAGTGATTCCCAGGGTGAATTTCCTATTTCTCATCCAATCATCAAGATTTTTCTTGCAGAGTGCTAATGAGGAGCTTTGTTTGATATAGATAGGTAGCTTATTCTGGAGTATGTGAAGTCTCTGGGACAGGAATCTATCCCTCCGGCATGTTCTGTTTATTGTGGTGACAAGGTTTAGGTCCCTAGCGTGTGTAGGTTCATAGATTCATAGGTAGGTATTAGGCTATCTGCCCAAGGGCATTTATAAGCCTAGCCAGAATGTGTTGGCTTTCGCCACCTTTTTAAATTAGTTTCCTGGGCCTCTGTCTAGCAGGGCCACTGAAGTGATCCCAAGGGTAAATTTACAATTTCCCATCCACTTGTCAAGATTCCTCTTGAAGAGAGTCTGCGAGGGGCTCTGCCTAACATCAACTGGGATTCTATTCCAGAGCGAGGGAAGTCTCTGAGACAGAAATCTATCCCTCCAGCATGTCCTGTTTATTGCTTTGCTGAGGTTTAATTCACTGGAGCATGTGGCTCTAAGAGATTTGTTTTTCTTGAGGTGGAGCATGTCCATTAATTCCGGGTTGGACATGGCCTTATCCGTCAGGCATAGATAACCTCTGAGCAGGCAGTAAGCAACCAAGTAGAGCTGGAGTTTCTTTGGTCGATCTGAAAAGGGCATCCCTTTGAGGCCCATGATCCTCTTGGTGAGGTACTTCTGTGGTCTTACCAGCTGTTGCATGTGCCAGTTAAGGTACATACCAAATGGGGCATTGTACTCTACTATGGGCCTAATGAGTGATGAGTAGAGGGGCACAATGACCTCTCTTGATCTAGAGGTGAACCCTTTTGTGATTAGGTGGGCTACATAGAAGGAATATCTAACCACTTTGGCAATGTGATTATCAAAGGAAAGGTTACTATCTACCTGGGTCCCCAGGTCCCTAATTACATTTTCCATACCTAGTGGATTACCACCTATGTGGTAATTTGTGGGCACTTTGTTTTTTCCAAAGGGGATGACTATGCATTTTTTGGCATTCAGCTTGAGGCCATGGTTTTGACACCAGGCATCTGTCTCTGTAAGATCCTTCTGGAGGATGTCTGTGTCAGCCAGAGAGTCGATTATGGCCCACAGTTTGCAGTCATTTGTGAACTTGCTCAGTCATAGTCCTCCCGTGCTTGCCTGTACCTCAGAGAAGTATATACTAACTGGAGGGGTCCCAGGACTGAGACCTGTGGGATGCCACTTGTGACTGGTTTAGAGTCAGACATGGCACTCGCAACTCTGACCATGTGTGTTCTATCTGTGAGCCAGTTGGCCACCCATCTCATGACATAGGGGTTAATGTTCAAGCTGGTAAGCTTGTCTATGATGCCATAGTGGGGAATGGTGTCGAAGGCCTTAGTGAGGTCCAGGTAGGCTGTTTGGACTACCTTCCCTTCATCTATGGCCTTGGTAACTGTTTCAAAAAGTCAACTAGGTTTAGGAGGCAGGATCTGCCTTTAACAAAGCCAAATTGGGTAGGGTCCAGTGTCTGGAGGTTCCCAATGTCTCTGTTTATGAGTTCCATGATAATTCACTCCATAGCTTTGCAGAACAGGCTGGTCAGGCTTATGGGGCGATAGTTCCCAGGTTCTGTTGTGGCACCACCTTTGTGGAGTGGGATGACTGTTGCTGTACACCATTCTTTGGGTACATAGCCTGTGGTAATGCTGAGTCTGAACAGTGAATTTAGGTGAGGGTTTAATTCCTTTTGGAACTCGTGTAAGACGCAGCCTGGGACACCATCCGGTCCCATTGATGCTGTGTTCTTAGCTTTGGAGAGGGCTGTTTTTACCTGCATGTCCATGATGTCTGGGGCTCTGCATTCTTCTGGGATGGGCCCAGGCCCTTTTGAGGGTGAGGGGGGGGGTGAAGTTTGCACTAAACTTGTCCACCAGGATGTTGGCAATGTCAATTGCTTCAGTATATTTTTTGCCATTTTGCAGTAGCTCAAAGCATATCTGAGAGTTGTCACCTAAATGTTTGATATAGCTAAAGAAGGCTTTGTGGTTATCTTTAGATTCCTTGGCAATTTTTCTTTAAAAACTGGCCTTGGATGATTTTATGAGCGATCGTAGTTTCTTGCTAATAATGATCAGTGATGCCTTTCCTTTTTTGGAATTTTGCTCTATCATGTAGTAGTAACCTCCTTCTGTTGTATAGCTTATTTATGACCAAGGACCACCAGACTGGTTTCCTCTTTTTGGAGGAGTGAGTCTTGGTTTTACTCAGGATGGCTCAATCCATGCACCCCTGTAGATGCTCATATAATGCACTTGTAAAGGATTCTGTGGATTGGACAGCATTATCCTGTAGCAAGGGGGCTTTGAAACTTTCCTCTTCGGTCTTGAGAAATGTGAAGTTTGCTTTTGAAAAGTTTTTCACAGTGGTTTCCTTGACTAGGGGTGGGGTCGGGATGTGGATGTCCAGTGTGATTACTTTATGGTCTGATCTTACCAGCGAGGGGTTTACCTCTGGTGTGGAACACTGATCCCCCATGTTGGTGATGATCAGGTCCAGCATGTTGTCACCTCTAGTGGGTGTAGTGACCAGCTGTTTGAGGGTGTTTGAGTTTATAAACTCTAGGAAGCATTGGGCAAAGGAGTTTGTACTCGAGTAATTCTCCCAGTCAATGTTTGGGTAGTTGAAATCTCCTAATATCATGGTGTTTGGTAGGACCTTTATAGTTTCCAGTGTTCTCAGGAATGCTGAGTGAGGGTCCTGAGACAAGGTAGGTGATCTGTAGCAGGCTACGATCTGATAAGCAGCTTTGCCCACTGTTAGTTGCACTTGGATGGTCTCTGAGGACTCGTGCTGTGCCACTAACCTGGAGGTTTGGGTATCCTTTATGAAAATGGATACACCCCCTCCTTTTGTGTTTCTGTCCAGGTTTTGGGGCTGAAGCTCGGAGAGATTGGGATTTCTTTAAGTGGGGCATGTCCAACAGCTCTGTGTTTGACATAGCCTTGTATGCTAGGCAGAGATCACTTCTGAGTAGGCGATATGCGACAGAGTAAAGCTGGAGTGTTTTGAGACGGTCTGTGTAGGGCATGTATTTGAGGCCGCTAATCCTCTTTGTGAGGTATTTCTGCGGGCTTTCCAGTTGGTGTAGATGTTCTTGTGAGGTACATACCAAAAGGGGCATTGTACTCTATAATGGATCTAATGAGTGATGAGTAGAGGGGAACAATGACCTCTTTTTTTCTGCATGAGAAACCTTTTGTGATGAGGTGTGCCACATAGAAGGATTTTCTGACTACTGTGGCGATGTGATTATCAAAGGAGAGTCTACTGACCACCTGTGTCCCAAGGCCTCTTATCATACTTTCAGTGTTAAGTATACTACCACCTATATTTTAGTTCATCGGTACAGAGTTTTTACCAAAGGGGATGACAGTGCACTTTTTGGCATTGAGCTTGAGACCATGGCTTTGACACCAGGCATCTGTCTCAGTGAGGCCCTTTTGTAGGATGTCCACATCGCTAGTAGTTTCGATTATGGCTCCTAGTATGCAGTCATCTGGGAACTTCATTAGCCAAAGACCTTCTGTGTTAGCCTGTACTTCAGGGAAGTAGATACCAAACAGGATAGGACACAGGACTGAACCCTGTGGTACTCCACTTGTCACTGGTCTGAAGTCGGACTTGGAGTCTGCTACTTTCACAGTGTGGGTTCTCTCAGTGAGCCAGTTGGCAACCCATTTTGTGACATAGGGATTTATACCTAGTTTAGTGAGTTTATCTATAATTCCAGAGTGAGGGATGGTGTCAAAAGCCTTGGCAGGATCTAGATAGGCTCTTTGAACCACCTTACCCTTGTCTACGGCTTTGGTGACTGGTTCGAAGAAGTCTATCAGGTTTAGAAGACATGATCTGCCTTTTACAAACCTGAACTGGTTGTGGTCCAGAGTTTGGAGATTACCAATGTCTTTGTTTATAAGTTCCATGATGGTACGTTCCATGGCCTTACAGACCAGGCTCATCAGGCTTATGGGACGCTAGTTTCTGGGATCCGTGGTGGCTCCCCCTTGTGTAGTGGGATAACCGTTGCTGTGGGCCATTCAGCAGGCACAAAGCCTGAGGTGAGGCTATGATTGAACATGGTTCTTAGGTGTGGGGCCTGTTCATTCTGTAGTGCATGTAGAATGCAGCCTGGAATGTTATCTGGTCCCATGGATGCCATGTTCCTGGCTTTGGAGAGTGTTTTTTACCTGTGCAGCCATGATTACAGCAACTTTGCATTCTTCCGGTATAAAGATGGGCTCTTTCATGGGTGGGAGGGGGGTAAAGTTAGCACTGATCATATCTGCCAGGATGTTGGCAATATCAGTTGGGTCTGTATATTTAGTGCCATTGTGCTGTAACTCAGAGCAGATCTGAGTGTTGCCATTGTGATTCATGACATAGCTATAGAATGCTTTGTGGTTTTCTTTAGAATCAGTGGCGATTTTGTTTTCATAACTGGCTTTAGAGGATTTTATCAGGGATTACAGATTATTACTGAGGCTGACCAGGGAGCTCCTCCACTCATGGGTTTTACCTCTCTTTTGCAACAGTTTCTTCCTTCTGTTGTGCAGTTTGTTTGTGGCAGGGGACTACCAGATTGGCTTCCTTTTCTTGGAGGATAGCATCTTTGTTCTGTTTGGGATAGCACGATCCATGCACTCATGTAAGTGCTTATAAAGTGCAATTGTGTAGGATTCAGTAGACATAACTGTATTGTCCATCTGCATGGGTGTCCTGAAGTTCACCACTTCTGTCTTAAGAATCATGAAGTTGTCTTTGAAGATATTTTTTAACATGGTTTCCTTAATGGGGGGTGGGGACAGAATGTGAATATGTAGGGTAATTAGCTTATGGTCAGATTGGACCAATGAGGCGTTGACCTCAGGTGTGGAACACCAGTCACTCAGGACAAACCATACCCCATAGCCAACACAAATAACCACAAAGTGAGCTAAATGCTACTCATTGCCAAAAGTCTCAGCCTCCAGATGCACACACTCTAGGCACATCTCAGTATGGAGAATATTGATATCTGTGCAGAAACAGAAACCGAGTTCAAGGCTCCAGAGAGCACATCAGCACTACCAGGATACTACTCATTTCATATCTTCCAGCATCAGAACCTGGATCATAGCACATTGGGTTGGGATGTATCCATATTCATCAAGGATACCTACACCTCTCTCTACATGCTCTCTACAAGATATGTACCCATAGAATATTTCACAGCAATGTTCTTCGCACTCCACAGGGGTGGGGCCACAAAAGATCCTTGGCATTCATGCTCTATGAACCTGATGAGTCTGATCTGCAAGGCAATGGAGCCAATCATAATGGAAGTCAACAGTAAAGACATTGGGAACCTTCACACAGTTGAGCACACCCAGTTTGGCTTCATCATATGCAGATCACGCCTCCTGAACTGGATGGATTTCTTTGAGACAGTTACCCAGGCTACAGATGATTGAAATGAGCTCCACAAAGCCTACCTATACCTCACTAAGGCCTTTGACACCATTCCCCAGTCAGGTATCATAGATGAACTCACCAACCTGGGCATGAATCCATACATCACAAGATGGATTGCAAACTGGCTCACAGATAGATCCCACAAATTAAGAGTTGCTGGATACATGTCAGACTCTACACTAGTAAAAACTGGTGTCTCCCAGGGTTCAGTCCTGGGGACCCTCCTGTTTGGTATAAACTTCTCAAAAGTACATGCCAACACAGGAGGGTTGTGGTTGACTAAGTTTGCTGGGAACTGTAAAGTGTTTGCCATAATAGATTCCCCGGATGACACAAATATTCTCCAGAAGGGACTCTATGAGACAGATGTGTGGTGTCAGAATCATGGCCTCAAGCTCAATGTGGAAGAATGCATAGTAATCCCCTTTGGTGAAAACAAAGTACCCACAAAATACCACATAGGTGTTACCCCCTTAAAACTGACAAGGTAATAAGTGATCTGGGGACACAAGTAGATAGTCATCTTTCCTTTGGCAAACATGTTGCCAAAGTGATTGGGAAATCCTATGTGGCCCACCTAATCAACAAAGGGTTTGCATCAGGATCAAAAGAGGTAGTGGTGGCCCTGTACTTTTAAGTCACCAGACCCATCATTGAGTACAATGCACCATTTTGGATGTACTCAACTAAGCATATCCAGCAGCTGTAGAGACCACAGACATACATCATCAAGAGGATTACTGGCCTCAAACAGTTGTGGTATGCAACAGAACTGGTAAAACTGAATCTGTTATCCGTTATGTACCACCTACTCAGAGGCACACTCTGCCTATCATACAGAGCCATGTCCAACACATAACTGCTGAACATGCTCCATCTACAGATAACAAAATTGAGTCGCACTACACACTCCAGGGATATGAACCTCATCAGAACAATCAATACAACATGCTGGTGGGATAGAGTACCATCCTAGACATTTGCCTTACTGTGGAACAGAGTCCCAATGTACATCAGACAGAGCCCCTCGCTGACATTCTTCAATAGGAACCTTGATGAGTGGATGGGAAACAGACAATTCACACCAGGCATCACATCAGCAGCCCCACTAGAAAGGGGCTTAGGGTACTAACTATTAGAACTAAGGCTTGGAAGACTACCCAATGGAGTGGTGAAAGCTGCACAACTTGCCTAGGCTAATATATGCCTTTGTGAAGATAGTCTACTACATACCTATGAACCTATGTGACAGGTACATGTCTACAGATAGTAGATGTGTACTTCATTGTACAGTCATGTTGTACAGCAGTCACATGGCCACATACACTGTAATGCTTAGAGATACTGGTGGCTGTGATGTACAGTGGGTGAGATGTGCACCTCATGTCTTTTGTGTCATTGGGATGTGTGCTGGGCGAGACAGTCCTGGATGGCTCCCTGTCATGGTCACCCTCTTACACACATCTCTGCCCATCCATCTTTGGCTTATTATACTGTGTTCCCCATATATATATATATATATATATATATATATATATCTATATATATATATATATATATATATATATATATATATATATATATATACATATGTAGGTAATAGACTATCTGCCTGAAGGCATATATTAGTATGGCCAGAGTGTGCAGCTATCACCTAGTTCCCTAGGCCTCTGTGTAGTAGAGCTGATGAAGTGATCCATGGTGTGACAGTTCAGTTTCACATACACTCATCAAGTCTCTTCTGGAAGAGTGTCAGTTAGGGACTCAGTTTAATGTAGGTTTGGAGCCTGTTCCAAAGCAAGGGAAGTTTGTGAGTTAGTAATATATCCCTCCAACATGTTCTATTTATTGTTATGATGATGATATCCCTAGAGCATGTGGCACAGTGAGCTTGGGTTTACTTCAGATAGCACACGTACACCAGTTCTGCATTGGACATGGACCTGTCTGTTGGGCAGAGATCGCCTGAGTAGACAGCAACTGTTTTAGGCCAGTAATCCTCTTGTTGAAGTACTTCAGTGGTCTTTCCAGCTGCTGAAGGTGCCTAGTCAGATTCATCACAAGTGTGCCGTGATACTCTCTGATGGGTCTGATGACTGATGAGTAGAGGGAACCTCCTTTGACCTACATGCAAAGACCTTGGAAATTTGTGGGAACACATAGCATGATTTTCTAACCACTTTGTGAATGTGTTTCTGGAAGTAGAGATGACTATACACATGTGTCCATAGATCCCTTATTATTACCTCCATATTTAGGGTGTTGGCACCTACGTGGTATTCGTATAACTGTAGCTCGAGACCATAATTTTGACACCACATCTGTCTGACTGAGACCCTTTTTAAGGATGTCTTTGTTGTCCCAAACATTGATTATGACAACCTTTTTGCAGTCATCCTCAAACTTTGCTAAGCATAGCCCTCGTGTGTTTGACTGTATTTCTGAAAAGTATACACCAGACAGGAGAGGTCCCAGGACTGAGCCATGGGGGACAGCAGTTGTTACCAACTTGAACAGGAGACCACAGTTCTTACCTTGTGGGATCTATCTGTGCCCCAGTTGGCAATCCATCAGATGACATAAGTGTTTATGCACAGGTTATTGATTTTATGGATACGACATGTGTGTGGGATGTTGGAAAAGGGCTTTTCAAGGTCTATGTAGGCAGTGAGGAGCTCATTTCATTGATGTATGTCCTGGGTGACTGCCTTGAAAACTGTCTAGCAGGTTTAGGAACCATGATCCGCCCCAGACCAAACCAAAATGGGTAGGGTTGGGTGTTTGTAGGCTCCCAATAGCTCTGTTTATGAGTTCCATAATGATGGACTCCATGGCCTTGCAGATCAGGCTTATTAAGCTTATAAGACTATAGTTCCCATGGTCTGTTGTGCACCAACACTTGTGGAGTGTGCCAAATGTTGCTGTAACCCATTCAACAGTTTCATATCCTGTACAGAGGGTGAGTCTCAACAGACTGTTCAGGTGCAGGGTCTGTTTGTTTTGGAGTTCACATATGACACAGCCAGGGAAACCATGTCATCCCATAGACGCCGTTTTTAGGTTTGGATAGAGCTGTTTAACCATTGTATATGTGATTTCTGGCTTTTCACAATCTCCAGGTATGGTAATGGGCCCTTTTGTCAGTGAGAGGGGGGGTAAATATGTATGAACCTGTCTGACAAGATGTTGGCAATGTCAGTCCTGTACATGTATTTATTTACACTTTGCACTGACTCAGAACATATATGAGTTTACATTGATATTTATGACATAGCAAACAAAAGCTTCATGGTTCTCTATGGACTCTTTGACAATATTTTTCCCAGAACATGGCTTGGATAATGTTAGGAGTGCTCATTGTTTCTTGATGATACTGATCGGAGATTTATTGGTCTTCTTTGCATTTTCACTTTCATTGAACAACTTAAGTACTTGTAGTACATAGTTTAATTATGACAGGGGTCCAGTGTATTATATGTGTCTGTTTTCATATCACTGTGTGTGCAAGGCAGGATTGTTGAATAGTGACAAGTGTTTGGAGTAAGAACTGCAACTCCCAGATATGTGTGGCCCACTGCTGTACTCAGACATGGACTAAGTGTGTGAGCATGCCCAGTATGACCTTTCAGTATGTTGTTGACTGACATTTTCTAAATTTGTTAAAGTGTGAGAGCACACATATACTATATGTGTGTGAAAAATCAAGTTGGTTTTTACTTCAGGGCTCATCTTTGTGTTGAACATTGACATGAAGCATGCTGTGCCTGCAGGGCTTCCATGAGTCAATTTGCATAGACTTATCAACATTTCTACATATGGGGGGACAGCTATTATTTGTACATTTCTACCTGAGGGGGGCACACCTGATTGTTACTGTGGGTGTACATAGGATGAGGGGTACACCTGACACTTATACACATTTGCTAGGCCTGCACTGCTATGTCAGATACTCCATTTCAGTCTGTACTGTTGCCTATCATACTGACTTGAGGCATACCACTGTACTACAGACTTTAGCTTCCAATTACATGCATATTAGTTTGTGACTTCATAGCCTACCCAACCCACATCACACTGCCTGGCCTGCTGTTATCAGTCTGCATAGGCCTGGGGGGAGGTTACTCATATGCCTCTTCAGAGAGCATGATACAGCATTTGTTTGTGTTTGCATTTGTCTACAATTGTCCTGCTGGCTGTGACTGTTAGGTATGTGACCCCCCCCCCCCCAACTGGTATGTGTGAGTGACTTAAGTTGTGACTGTTCCAGTGAAATGCTGTCATGGCTTAGTGGTTCAGTACTGTGACTATAATGGACAGTATCATGAGTTTGAGCCCTGTCACTGCTTTTTATTTTCCTGCTGGGCAGACCTGACTGGTTAAGGAACAGTAAAGCAGGTGTGAGCATGTTTACCCAACTTTGCTCGACTTTGCCCGACTTTGCCCAACATTTCCTGACTTTGCCTGACTTTGCCCAACATTGCCCAACTTTGCCCGACTTTGCGCTGGTTAGTGCGCTGCGGAGCTACACGCAATTGTATTTAAATATGCTCAATACTGGTAAAATTTGCTTAGCAGTGCTTTAGATTTCTTAAAATAGGGACTCATGCCTCAGGTGGTGCTGCAGGGCTGCTTATGTTGGATGCACATATTACACTCCCCATACATGTTTGAAAACAGGTAGTGTCAAGTTCGGCATCCCTTTTGCTGTATGTGCGAGTCAGAGAGAGGTGTCATTTCCAGGGTTCCTACTGAGTCAGTGTATGTGCTATGTGTTGCCACTTTGCCAAGGCCAGGGCATACTGGGCACGCTTCCTTCTGCCTACTGGGACAGGCTCAGGTTGCTCCTCCTCCAAGTCACGCTGTGCCTGTGCAGGCCTTGCCAATGGTGGGGGGCTGTTTGGCCCTGCCCCATGTTGTTCCTGCTGCAGCTGTTTCCGCAGGATCATATTGTGTAGCATGGCACATACCATGACAATATGGGTACATGTAGTTGGTGAGTATTGCAAGGATCCACCAGATGTGTCCAGGCACCGGAACCATGACTTGAGCATTCCAAACACACAATTATGTTTCTTGTTTGTGCGTGTGCTTCATTATGGAGTTTTTGTTTGGGTATGTGTGCATTTCTGATGGGTGTCATCAGCCACAGCTCCAGTGCGTATCCAGCATCCCCCACTGGGTGACCATCAGGGATGTCCCCATTGGCAAATCTCTGGTACAGCTGTGTCAGATGCCAGATGTGGGAATTCTGATAAATTCCAGGGCAGCCAGCACATACATTCATTATTATGCCCTGGGCATCGCACATGACCTGGCAGTTGATGGAGGGGGAGCCCTTGCGGTTGATGTAGACCCTACCCCGCTCACCGGGTGGTGCTTTGATGTGTATGTGCGTGCAGTCTATTGCATCTACTACCTCAGGGTATTCAGCTATTTGGTGGAAAAGATGCATATTGCTGGCCAATGCCTCACGGGAATTAAGAAAATATACGTGCTCACTGACATGCGCTAACATGGCATCCAGGAACTGGTGCAGTACCCTGGATGCTGATGCCTGTGAAATCCCCATCATATCACCAGTTGGTCTCTGGAAGGTACCTGTAGCTAGTAATCTTAGGACAGCACATACCTTCGTATCCACTGTGATGGGTTCCCCTCTGTTGGTTCTTTGTGTGAGGCATGGCCGGCACAGCTCAACAATTTGCTGAAGGATGTTTCTGTCCATCCTACAACGTTCCACTATCTCCAGCTCATGTAACCCCTGGTAGGTTACCCTGGGTCTGTACACTCTGCTCCGTCTCCTCACTGTGGGTTTCTCAGCAGCATTCACAACATCACCAGCCTCAGCACCTTGCACATGCTGTGTTTTGATAGCAAGAGCAGCCCCTAACATTTTGCCTGACTTTAAAGTTTTTAAGCTTTCCCTCTTTGTATACTGCAGTGTTGCAGAGTTCTTGGGAAAAAAACAGGGAAGAATGCTGTTTGCAGAGTTTAAAGTGCTGGGTTGGGCTGGGCTAGTCTGCTACATGTGTAATTGGCTGATTCTGATATATTTCACCTGGCAGCTCTGCTAGTTCTCATTGTTTAACTTCCTACTACTTCTTTTCCTTCCTTTTCCTTTTCTGTTTCCGCTCGGTGCAGCGCCGGGCAAACATGCACACACATGCACACACGCAGTGTGCATGCTTGCAAGAAATTTCAGATATTTCCACGGTGTGCACCTTTGGTTTCTGGTTTTCAAAAAGGACAACTGTAGACACACCTCTTGCAATCCTGAGCAACTCAGGGCAAACACAAGACACTGTGCTCCAATTAGCTTACAGCCTTTTTGACACACACCCTCATGATGTTACTTATATTCTACTCTACTACTCACCTACTCCTACACTTACACTCTTGGGACATGGCTCACATGCTGGGGAAAATTGGGATTCACTATCCTTATCCTCATTTGCATAGGATTGCCTACTAATGCATGGTTACATCTCTCACACTGAGTTTCCCCCTTAGCAACCACTACTCAGTGGCCATGTTGTCTTCAGCCTGCCATTCACCTGCATGGCAGGACAAGCTTTTGAGTGAAAATGGCTATTTTGGCTATTTTTAAATTATTTTCTTGTTTTAAAAGCACTGCACGTTTGCGCGGTGCTGCGCTACACTTCAAGCATCGGAGATCGGGGAAAAAAAAGTTAGATTTTAATAATTTTAAACATTTATAAATGCCAGTGGCCTTATATTTGGCCATTGGCATGCTTACTCAACTGTATGCATCCTTTATTTGGAGCTGTCATAGCTCAATTTAGCTATTTGCAGAACGGTACTCCATTACCAATGGAGTACATTTCTGCAGATAACACTAATCTTCCACGGACAAGTTAGTGTTTCCTGGATTGCAAATTTACCTCATTTGCATAGCTTTCAGCAGCAAATGAGGTAATTTGCATACCATGATGCTGTCTGTGCAAGAGTAGCTTTAGCAGCTCTTGTGCACGCCCCTGCTGGCTGTATCTGGATCGCACGGCAGACATATTGCCTCCGTGAGCTCCTACACTCTTCTTGCACTCCATGCAAGCTTTTGTAAATCTGGCCCATACTGTATTAGTCCATGTGCATAATTGCTAATATGATTACTTAAACACATAAGGGAAAGAAAAGACCCATGAGTGACCTGACCTTGCATCATGAAAGCAACAGGTCTGATGATGCAAAAACATGAAATACTGCAATAGGAAGTCTGTGGAGAGCTAAAATTTGCAAATAGGAAATTACAGTAAAATTAAATAAAAGTAAAGCCTACTAAGTTGAATTGAAGAGCAGGAAGCCATCCAGTCCTGTCACAGAAAAAAAAAAAAACAACCTTCAAGTATTTGCAAAACTCAAAGCAAATGATTGTTAAGGTCCAGAATACTTCACATAAAGACTCCTTCGCTATAGTCATACACTTACTAAGTATCAGCCTGTACAAAGGAGATGCTTTCTTCAAGAGCTTGGCTGTTGGTTACCTTTGTCTGTCAAGTGTTAGTCCTGTTAAGAGGAAGAGGGACATTGCAATGTTTCTCTTTAGATGTGAACACTGCATAGCATAGTAGATACATCAGCATTTCCAACATCTCTTTTTGTCTACTTCCCATTTCTCCCCCAGCTGTTCATATATAATGTAACATATGATCTAGTGCCCCAAGATTGTTGAGACCAATCACTATATCACCGAAGTTCTAGCTCATCATACCCTTGAAGCTATGGCCATCATTTTGTCATATGGCTCCCTAGATGAATTACTCTTCTCCTTATGCAGATCTCCTTGGGGTCTCCATTTTCTCCCATTCTTGTCTCCTCATACACCAACCTTGTTATTGTTTTTGTTCTTCCTTTTCTCACATTTTGTCTTTATTGTTAGATTTTATAGAACAAGACATGTGTATGTACCTTTAAGAAGCATTTTCAAATGTAGGCATGTGCATATAAATAGTGAGCACGTGCAGGCAGCAGTGCCATTTTGATAGAATAGTCAGAGTGTTAATACGTATGAGTGTGGTAGTCAGTCTGTTTATAAGTTTATTTAAGTTTAAGTTACAAAGTCTCATTCCTGATGTATTTGTTTGTAATAAAGCTGCTTGAACTGAACCCACAACTGTCTATTTTATCCTCACCAGACAAGTGACATGGTGTCAGAACCGGGATTAAGAGAACAGTTTCATCAAGCCATAAGGTGCAGAACTGAAGGTGGGAAAAGGGCCAGAAGTGAACTTAAGGTAACCAGAACTTGCACAAATGATTTGTTTTGCAAAGAAAATGAAACAGAGCATTTATAAGGCACAAACGCCTTATTAATTAAATGAGTAGCGCAAAACACATTATTAATCAAAAGAAAGACATGAAAAGCATTATTAATTAAGTGATATGTTCAAATCCGCAATATTTGATACAACTAGCAGAACTATTCATATGGGGCTCAGAATTACATCCAATTTGCATACCAAGCATGTTTAAAGTAAACTGAGCACAAGAAAAGTATAATGAGCATGACACATGATTAAAAGGGCATACTGAGTACAATAAAAGGGCAAAATAAGCTTAAAAAGCCAGGTGCATGTTTTATTAGTAAAAGATCATGTTTGGGTTCAAACTACTATTTCAAATTGACTGAACCCATTCAAAGCATAACTAGAGTTGTTCAAAGTATAGTGTGCAAAGTGTTTGCAGAGTGTGTGCTTTATTACAGTGTAACTATTTCAAAGAGTTTGCTGTGTACAAAGTACAGTTATATTGCAAAATGCAGTCAAAGTACAGCCATTTCTAAAAGTTTCTTGTGCTGTGTACATTTATTCTTAGAGTGCCACCATTTCAAAGTGTTTCTTACACTTTGCAGAGTTATTTCTCAAAAGTACCGCCATTTTGAAGAGTTTCTGTGCCGTGTACAGTTTATTTGCAAAGTGTATTCATTTTGAAGTGTTTCTTACTCTGAGCTTTTTCTGTTGTGTACAGTTTATTCACAAAGTATAGTCATTTCAAAGTATTTCTTATACTGATGAGTGGTTTCACAAAGTACAGCGAATTTAAAGTATTCTTGTGCTACGGAGACTTATTTATCAAAGTGCAGTTATTTCAAAGAAGCTGTTGAGATATTGGGCATAATTGCAAATTCTGGCATAAAGTTCTGGCATATTTATATGTGTGCATGTTCATACATAATTCCAAGCACCTTCACTACTGTGTGTAAATATGCCACAGGCATTTCACAGACCCAGTCCACTTGTGTTTGATTATACTATAGCAGAGAATTGGAGAGTATCTGAGCAAGAATAGAATATTTTCATAGAAGCAGCTTTTTCTGACAAAGATGCATGTAAAAGTTCATTAATTTTGCTTAACTTAGCTGGGTCAGAGGCTACTTGAAAGAGAGCATTCATTTGTGTGTGCACTAGAAGTATATTGCTGTACTGGCTGAATCAAGGGAAGACCCTGAGTGCTTGAAACATAAATTTAGAAAAAATGTGCAACCCCCAGACAAATGTTGCATTAGAGACGTATCTATTTTATACAAGAGACCATTTTGCAGCTTATACCACTGACTTGAGAAATAAAGTTAAAATGTGCAGTTTTGGTGATTTGAAAGATGAGTTAATAAAGTACATGCTTGTGTGTGGTGTTAATAATGCTGCAGTGAGAAAGATGTTGCTTCATGACAGTGATTTAATGTTGAACAAAGCCATAGAAATTTGTCAAATCCATGATCTCACTGAAAGACATATAAGTATGCTTGTAAGTGATAAGAGTATAGTTTCAACAGCCTCTAGAGCAAGCGTGGACAGCATGCAGCATGTGGCAAGGAGAAGCATGCCTAAGCACATAGCAGCTACAACTCCTGGAGGATTTCCTGGGAGGAGCCATAAGTTTCTAGCAAGTTCTAAGACTAGCTCAGCAAAATGGACATGTTCAGTGCAGTATAGGGGTGAGTCAGCAAAACCCAAGTCAAGTCATATTGTTAACTGTCATAATTGTGGAGCCAACCATGAGTCTAAAAGAGAGAAGTGCTTAGCATTTGGTCAGCAATGCCACAAGTGTAAAAAATGGAACCACTTTCAAAGTTTTGTAAATCAAGCAAGTCTCATTCAGTTATTAAGAAAGGTCACTCCAAAAAGCAAGTTGATCATAGAAAAAGCTGAAACCCTACTTTCTTTGTAGATGGTGTATCAGTGGTCAGTGAAAAGATTAATGCAGTAGATTTGCTGACAAAGAATGAAGTATCTTGTACTGTCCTGAAAAATGGTAAACCCACAGAGCTCAAAGTGGACACTGGTTCAAAGTGTAATGTAATGTCAGCAAAAACATTTGCTAAAGTGAGAGCTGGTGAGCAATTTAATTTGATTAATTGTGCATAGCTTGTTGCTTATGGAGATGAAAAGATTCAAACCGAAGGCTCAGTAGTGCTTTCATGCTATTCAGATGGGAACAGTTACAGCTTGCAATTTTATGTACTTAGAATACCTGTGCAGTCATCAGTAGGTCTCAGAGACAGTTTGAGAATGAAACTGCTTTTTTTCAACAAAGGAGTACATCATGTAAGCACATGTCCCAGTTCCAGTTTCACTGAAGCTATTTTCTCAGAGTATACTGATCTTTTCGACCGCAAGTTAGGCAAGCCTCCAGTTGTGTATTCCATGAAGGTAGACCCAGAGGTCAGTCCGGTGGTCAGACCAGGGAGGAGAGTTCCAATAGTTATGTAGGACAACGTCAAGGTCCAGTTAGTTAAAATGGTGCAGCAAGGTGTGATTTGTTCATAGGTTAGTACTAGGCTAACTGCCCTTGTGAGCCATTTTAAGCCTAGCCAATTATCCCTTGTGAGATTCAAACCCTGCACCTTGTGTTTGTAAGGCAAACACCTTAACCATTAAGCCACCCTCCCAACCCTTTTCTGTCAAAGAACCAACCGAGTGGGTTTCTTCCATGGTAGCTGCTCATATGAAAAATTCAGATGAAATCAAAATATCCATTGACCCAAGAGACTTGAACAAGGCATTAAAGAAACATCATCATCCTATATATACAGTCAAGGAGATTTCCACCCTCATGCCAAATGCCACCGTTTTTTCTGTCTTAGATGCAAAGAGTTCATTTTGGCAAGTAATGCTAGATCACAAATCTTCACTACTGACTACATTCAGTACCCCATTTCGTAGATACAAATTCCTCAGAATGGCTTTTGGAATACATTTTGCCAGTGGAGTCTTTCAGTATGCAATGGAGAAAATTTTTGGGGCTACCTGTGTGCAATAATAGTTGATGATTTACTAGTTGGAGGCAATTGTGAAGAGCAGAGCATGACAGAAACCTCAGGAAAGTTCTGGACAGAGCACATGAAGTGAACTTAAAGCTTAATCCTCTGAAGTGTAAATTCAGACTACCAGAAGTTACTTATGTAGGCCATTTATTTCCCAGTACAGGCTTATTACTAGCCCTTTCCAATCAACAGCAATTCTTGAAATACCACCTCCAGACAAAGTCCAAGCCTTACAGGTTTTTCTTGGTATGGTTAACTATTTGGGCAAATTTATCCCTGACTATAGTGAGTTATCAGTGCCTTTAAGAGAGATGTCACTTAAAAATGTTGCCTGGTCATGGTTAGAACACCAGAGAGCATTTGATAACCTCAAGCAGCAAATTGCCAACACTCCTATATTAAGGTACTATGAAGTCCACAAATCAGTAGTTCTTTCCTGTGATGCTTTAAAGTTTAGTCTTAGTGCAGTTATTCTTCAAGAGGGGTCTATATTATAACATCGAAGTTCTTTAACATCGAATGTTATAATATCGAACCCCAAACACCGAAATCTGAAAACATCAAACAGTCAGAATAGCGAATTTCTTCCCAGGGAAAAAAAAATCGCTATTCTGAGAAACATACACACAACACAAATACACACAAAAAACAGCAATCCACATACATACACTTAAAATCCTACACCTAAACCTAAACTAAACTTTACACACACTACTAGCTATCCACTTACCTTAACCCAACCCTAAACCTAAGGTCTGTCACTATCACACACTCATCTCACCCGCGCCCTAACCCTAACTCACCTAACCCACCCCCTAACCTTAACCTACACACAACCGCACACTTACCTGACCTGCGCCCTAACCGTAACTCACCTAACCCACCCCCTAACCCTAACCTACACACAATCGCACACTTACCTGAAACGTGCCCTAACCCTAACATCCACACAACTGCACACTTACCTGACCCGCTCCCTAACCCTAACTCACCTAACCCGCCCCCTAACACTAACCTACACACAATTTCACACTTACTTGAACCCGACTCGTAACATTCCAACATACTGAATGCTGAAAACAGCGAAGCCACAGCAACGGCCTACCAAATTCTTTCCCTGGGAAAGAATTTGGTGTCCTGCACCTTCTCTGTTTTCAGTGTTCGACATTATGGGTTCAATATTATAACATTCGATGTTTATAAAATTCGATGTTATAATATAGACCCCTTCAAGAGGGCAGACCTCTTGCCTATGCATCTAAAACTCTTACCAAAACTGAGACGCAGTATGCTCAAATTGAGAAGGAACTTTTGTCAATTGTGTTCGTATGTTCCAAGTTCCATGATTATATTTATGGCTGAGCTATCCAAATCAAAACTGACCATCAACGTGTAGTCACTATTTTAAAGAAGGCTATGCTCCAGAAAGACTACAAAGAATGATGCTCAGATTACAAAAGTATAATTTCAAAATGGTCTATACAAAAGGAAAACTTCTTTATCTGGCTGATACCTTATCCGGATTGCCCAGAAATACCATGGAACAGCTTGATGTGAAGAACTTCGACTTTGATGTCATGGAAGTGCATAATTTTTCTACCACAAGACTTGATGAGCATACATCACAACTGATCCAGTTTTGCAAAAGCTTAACCACTTCATTTTCAAAGGTCAAAGAGTTATTGTTCCTACTTCCTTACAACATGAATACATCCAGATTTTGCATCGTGGCCACCCAGGTTCTGACTCTACCAAAAGAAGGGTGAGAGGACTAGTATTTTGGCGTTCTCTATCAAAAGACAGTGATAAAGTGCTTTCTTCTTGTTCAGTATACAACAGCTCTAAACTGCATTTGCAAAAAAAACACTTCGGCTAAGCCAAATTCCTGAACTACCTTGGTCAACAGTAGCCACTGCCTTATTTGAGTGGAACAATCAGCATTACTTAGTGTTGGTAGACTCTTATTCAAACTGGTTTTAAATCAATTTGCTACCTAATCTAACATCCAGTGCTGTTATTATTAAGATGAAATGTCATTTCTCAGTCCATGGTAGTCCACACAAAGTTATTTCTGACAATGGTACCCAGTTTACCAGTCAATTGTTTCAAATATTTGCAAGAGGGGACTTTATCCATGTTACTAGTAGTCCTGAATACCCACAGTCAAATGGCCTTGCTGAACGTGCAGTACAGAGTTCATAGCAATTACTAGAGAGGTCAAAGTGTGGCAATACTGATATCTTCTTGAATTTGCTTAATCCCAGAAATATACCCTGTGACAACCTACTTAGCTCCCCTGCTCAGAGACTTCTATCTAGGCAAACTAGAACAACCGTGGCTATTAGTAATAGTTTGTTGGTGCCTAATGCTAAAAACAACAGGGCAATCAAAGCCCAACTTTTTTAAAAAGCATTCTTCTCAGAAGTCCAGCTATGATAATCCATTAAAGTGAGAGAAGTGAGAATGCAAACAGCGAAAGGCTTTGATTGAATTGGTCATGTGAGAGCTATATGTGCCAAGCTGAGAACCTTCTTAGTGGAATCTGAGGGTATAGACAACAGGAGAAACTGCAAGCATCTTCTTCCTGTAACAGAAATGATATTGCAGCATCATACCTGTGATACAGACTCTAGATCTCAGAGCAAACCTGACAATGTTCTTACCAAAAAACATGTCTGAGTATCCATTTCCATTCCTGATGATGTCCTGGATGTCCCCAAAGTTGAACATTCCTTGAAGACAGTCCCTGTTGCTAGATCCAATTCTGACTTTTATGTTAGATGATCAGGTCATATTTCTAGACCTAGTATAAAATACACAGCAACCTGGACATGATTGTTTTATATGTGTCTGATTTTGTATGATTGCATGTCAAAGGATTAGTTCAGTATAATTGCATGTCTAAAGATCATTTCTGTATAATTGAGCTAGTTCTCAAAGAGGGAGGATGTAGATCAGAGCGTGTGTATGTACCTTTAAGAAGCATTTCCAGATGTAGCACATGCATATAAATAGAGAGCATGTGCAGGCAGCAGTGCCATTTTGAGAGAACAGCCAGACTGTTAACATGTATGAGTGTGGTAGTCAAGTCTGTTTATAAGTTTATTTAAGTTTAAGTTACTAAGCCTCATTCTTGATGTGTTTGTGTGTAATAAAGCTGCTTGAACTGAACCTTCAAGTGTTTGTCTGTTTTATCCTGACCAGATGAGCGACAGCTTTTGCCTGTATCCTTTAAACAAATTTAACCAGTCAAGACTGCAGGTGAATAAATGTGGAGGAAATAAATTAATAAGCCATTGGTCTGGGTGCCATTTAGCACCAGGATGCATGGGTTTAATCTACGCTCTGCTATGCACTTTATAGCTTTTTAAACAACTTTTTTAGCAAATAATGACCTGAACAAAAAATCATGATTAAAGAAAGAATTTCAAAATTACTCCATTGTTTTTTTTGTGCATGCTTTCAAACACAAATTAGCTAACCAAGACTACATTGTAATAACTGGGAAGGAAATAAACAAATTAAGCCAAAGGTCCAGGGCAACCAGACCCCAAGAAAAGCCATGGTGTTTCAGCTATGTGGTGCATTTTACAGCTTTTTTTAAGCAACATGTTCATCCAATTATGGTTTAATCTAGAGTCTGTGCTGCTGCCCACAGTTCCCTTCTTGAGTGAGTTTGAGATGAAAACACTCAGCATGTTTTCCATAGTTGGGAGGAACCCCACAGAGGCACAGGTAGAACATACAAAATCCAAATAGGCACTGGTCAGAAGTCAGAATTGACTCTTGTACCTGGGAGGTGAAGACCTGAATCAATATGCCAACTGGTCTCAAAGAAAGGATACCCATTCACTTCAAAAATAAAACAAAGTACCTTACTTCTCTCACCCAAAGACTTTGCTGTTCTCATTTCCCTTTTGTGTATTCCATTGTTAGTTCCTGCTTCTTTTCAACTGTCATATCACCCCACATCCATCCATCCCATTTATAACGGAAACATAGTGGGGACTTTGCTGTGTTTCCCTTGTATAGGCTCATCTCAGCTCTGGCCATATTGTACAGGAGCTGTGTTTTGATGTTTATGTGGATACGTATTGCTTCAAGTAGGCTACCTGCCTGCTACTAGGCCATTTGAGATACTATACCATCATCCATTTCACTGGATGGTGTTTGTAAATTTTGTGGCTGAATAACGTACTTATGCAGCACTAGTCCTAACGGGTGTGCACTGATGTATTACTCCTACATTATAATTCCTACTGGGTTGTAACATACAATTTTGGCTATTCTATTTTTCAAAACACATATGCTTACCATTTTTCTTGAATCCAGCCTACAGTGATTCTGTGTTGAAATATTATCTCATGCTAGATTCTGTTGTGAATGTAAATATGAAGAAATCATGGAAACACATAAAAGATGATATAGTGTGATTTTTGTGTTCTTTATTGTTTGATCAGTCATCTAAACTAGGATACATTTATGAGATTCATACACTTCATAAGAATGGTCTAAAGCTGTGTTTGTATCATATTGTTTCAGGTATAGATTTAAAAAGAGAATTGCTTGCACAATTTATAATAAAAAAATATGAATTAAATAAATAAAAATAAAATCATTTATTAATCCTATTCCAATATTTCATTTTGAACTGAGCTGCTCTAATTAAGCAAGAATATAACTGTGAGAGACAATGATTATTTAGTTGTTTTTTATATAATATCATTACATCAGTAATATAGCAGGGCAGCACACTGGTGCCGTGTTTAGCAGTGTTGCCTCACAGCAAGAGGTTCTCCGGTTCGATTCTCAGCTGCAGTGCCTTCTTTGTGGAGTCTGAATATCCTCCCTCCCAATATATGGTGGATGTGGACTGGGCATTCTAAACTGGCCTTAGGTGCGTTTGTGTGCCTTTTGAGGAAGGTTGGGCCCCAGGCTGGCAACTTGACACCATAAAACTCTCCTGCCACTTGCTTTTCAGCCCCCACATGAGTTTCTGAAAGAAGTAGATATATAGTGATATAGCAAGGCATGGGTGTTGAGTCATGTAGAAAAATGTTGATTAATGCATCATGGAGTAGTGAAGCAAATTATTTATTGTATAAATGCTTTTCACAAGTTCCATTTAGATATTGTACTGAAAAATGTTTTTTCGCCAATTCCAAGTGAAAACTTTTAAACAGGTTTGTAGAGTAGCAGTGGGGGGGGGGTCATTGAATCCCCATCTCTCACAAATTTATACTTTATATGTTGTTATCAGTTTATTATCAACAATTGTTTGATCTGGAGTAGGAGTCTCACATCTACCATTGATTTGAGGTGAATTCATTTTTTATTAGATGGAATGTAGAAAGCAACCATGTTAGTGGAAGTATTTGTAGAAATACTATATCAAGCAACAGGTTACTGTGATCTACATATGTGCTTCCTATTCACATAAAATCTAACAGATTCAGGAGCCAAGTAAGTGGACATCTAAATTAACAGTGGATGATCACACTTTTGAGAGATAAATGTATAAGATATGGAGAAAAGTATTAGCGAATACCCATGGGTCATGTTAAAAGAATGGGAAGTCATATCATCAGTCAGAGAAGTACCCCATTTGTTCCACATTATTCAAAACGACACTGATTAAGAACAAAGAAATTATATTGAATTGTAACTAGATGGTGATATGAATTTGGATGATCTGCATAACATTATTAAATTATGGCATTGATTCATTAGCCATAAAGAATATTATTAAGAAGAATGCACAATTTTTTACTGCGATTGAAGGCTTAAATAAGGCATTAGTTGACAAGCATACATCTGTGGGATACGCTCATTGTGCAAGTTTGTAGTTAGCTATGTTTGATTCTTCTGTCAGCATGCAAACAAAGCATACACCAACTGTGAACATTTTGCACATAATACTATTTCAGCTGATTGTGAGGACAGAATAAATTGTTTGCAATGCATTTCATGTTGGACGCACAGTCAGAAAATTGGAAAATGAGACATTTTATTTATTATTTATATATTTGACATTTGTTTACCAAGAATGTCTGACTAGGTTAAAAAGTGCCCTTTTCCATGAAAGTCGGGGGGAAAAAGCTCCACAACAATCTAAATAACAATATTATAGTCTGCAAAAGTGATATCTATTAAATAGCATAAGCTTCCTAAAATAGATTTGTATAATTTGAAGTAGAAAATTACATAAAATAAAATTAAAATATTGGTGATGTGGTATGGGGTATAGCCCAATACTTACATAGTAGAAGTAGGTGATAAAATCTCAATAACATGATAAAAATTGCATACTTACAACATATTACATCATTTGCATGCTATGAAGGAAATAAAAATGGCAAAAGCAAAGAAGGTGCATACAGTGCAATAAAGCAATATAAAATCTGGATAAGTGAAGCAAAAGAAAGGAGATTATATGAGAACAGTCAAGGAGAGGTATAAGTGACTGTAGGCAGTTGGACATTAAATGTTGATAACATAGTGAAGATGAGTAGGCTGAGGTTACAACTGAGTGGTAGGAGAAGAAACATTACTGGACAACTGTGTGGGTAGAATAGGTATACATGGATCAGAAAAGAGAAGATCGAGAACAGGATAAAGTACAATTAGGGAGAAGCAGAGTAGGAGGGGAGAAAAAGAGGGATTGAATCGATTCAACCAGGATTGGAGCAGGATCAATATTTGTTTAAGTATTCTTTTAATGAGCTTTTGAATGAGGAAAGGTTAGTTCTGAAAGTTAAAGTAAGGGAATTCAAAACTTGTGCCGCTTCGTGTGAATATAGGCTTTCACCAGAGGAGTCGGTGGCTTTAAGTATGTAGAAGAGTTGTTTATCTTGAGATCTGAGAGTTCCATTTGGGATTTATAAGATGAACAATGTACTTGGTGCAGGACATGCTGAGAGACATGCTGAGGGTTTGTAAATAATGTCATGTGCCATTGTAAGTTGCAGATAGGAAAGATGATTGGGAAATTCAAACCATTGAAGGGAACATTTCAGTGGTGTGTGGTAGTATTTGCACTAGTGGCAGACATGGTGATTTTGTTATAGCACCTTTCAAGTTTAAAACAAATAACCAAAAAGGAGAGGCAGAAGGTGAACTCACAAATCTTTATTCCAACTTCAGTCAGTAGTTTACTACCGCATCTCCTTTTTGGTTATTTGTTTTGTGTGGACGTGTAGTTTTTAGGAAAGCTTTCAAGTTTCGTTTTTGGGGATGGCTGTAATTTGGTTAAAATAGGGGCACTAAAAAGTAAAGAAGGTAAAAGGTAAGATTTTGCTAGAGTAACATTGCTTGGGGTATCCATGAAGAGTTTTGTTTATGTACAGCATGCCAAGGTTTCGGTGGTGTTTTTTTTTTTTTTTTTTTTTTTTTATATACTAATTTGGGTGTGGAGATCCAGCTTGCATTTATCATCAATTATGACTCCTAATAATTTGGTATGGGGGACCAGTTCAATTTTGGTGTTGTTGATGGAGTAAATCTTAAATCCGGTTTTGATAAAGGAGTGAGGTTTTAGAGAAAAGAGGAGGAGCATTGCTTTTTAGAATTGATTAAGAGTTGAGCATTGGTTAGCCATGCTTCAATAGAAGTGAATGCTTGATGGGTTATATGCTGCAAGTGCGTTATGGTGGTTGAAGCACAGATGGTAGTGAAGTCATCTTCATATTGAATAAGCATGGCTTGACAAAAGGAAGTATGTACATAATAAATTAAAATATTGAAGAGTAATGAACCAAGGATGGATCCTGGTGGGACAGCAGTGGCAGTTAGAAGATATGGTGAGATACAGCCTTGTAATTTTATTGATTGTTGTCAGTTAGGTAGCTGGAGAATCACTGAGTTAAGAGGTGTGAAAGACCAAGGGTGGAAAGTTGTTTGAGAAGATCAAAGTGAGACATGATTTCAAAAGCCAGTGAAAGGTCTAGAAAAACTGCTGATACAAGTTTTCCATAATCTCTTGCTCTATTGATAATGTTTGTGAATGATAATAAGGCTGTAGATGTAATGTGGGCTGGGCAGACACCATGCTAGTTATTGGTAAATTGATTGTTCTGTATAAGAAACTGTAGAAGTTGTTGCTGAAAGAACTTTTCTAGAATTTGCGAGAGATGGTACAAGATAGGTCAGAAATCGTATATGGTGAGGTGGGGAAGGATTGCAGAGGTGGCAGTTTTGTGAATAATTAGAAGGGGTGTGTTAAGTGTAGGGTTGGGAGAGCTTATTGGTGAAGAAGGGGAAGCATTATTGGAGTCTTAGGTTAATTTGGCTACACTTTGTATGAAATATGTATTGAAACTAGTAGCTGTTTGAAGAGGAGTGTCATTTGGGCACATGCAGGATTCCTTATTATTTCCAGGTTTAAGCAGAGATTATATGGAGAACTAGAATTTTATGGTAAAGTTTGTTTTTATCTTGTATGTGGGTATAGCATAATTTTTATCCCTTGTTTTTTTTTACCTGATTGTGTAGATGTCAGAATAACTGTACATTTTTGTCATCTGTTTCTTTTTTTGTCATGTATTCCATATTTTATCTCTATCTTTCCTCAGAAGTTTAGATGATTTATTGAGTCATGATGCAAGGTTATTCTTAATTCAGTTTTTGCATGTGGGGAAAGGATGTTATGTTTAGAACTATTATATTGTACTGAAATGTTCTTCAGCTTCATTAGGGTAAGAGTTATTTTTAGAATGGCCCAGTTTATTGATTTTAGTGATTCACAGAAGGATTCTTGGAAAAAATGTTGTGCGGTTAATAGCTATTTTTTATTTATATTCCTTTGATAGTTGAGTGATAGTCCTATGGGCATACATTGATGGACTGGCACCCCCCCCTCTAATACCATCCACTCCACCCACCCACTACCTCTCTCGGCTGCCTATCAACAACCTACTCTTAGCAAGCTTGGCTACTCATGTTCCCAGCTACCTACGACATAATACTAACTTCTTGTAGCAACAACTGCTAATGGCTATGTACCTCAAAAACAGATTATATCAGTTCTTCACTGATGAATCTCAACTACATTTGTAACCATGTTTAGTATATGTCACCATATTTTAAAATTGCACTATGTTCTACAGCTGTTTTACATCTATGTTTTATTCTTGTCTTGCGTCCTTAGCTGGACTAATGTCTATATTTAAATGCTATGTTTTTTAATTATATAATGCAAGTAATAATGTGGAGCTTTTCTCCCCGGGCCTCTGCTGAAAACGGACCTGTGTCCAGTCGGACTCTCCTGGTCAACAAATGTAAATAAATAAATAAGTTAATCTGGGATAATACCTGTTAAAATTGGCTGGGTTGGAGAAACAATATCCAGTCAAGGGTGGATTGCTGGGTATTATTTTTGCCATACCTTGTTGGAGAATTGATAAGCTGGGTGAATCTACCAAGGATCATGCTGTTAGGTTGTTTGCAGAGGGCCTGCCAATCAATATTTATATCACCAATTATGATTGTTTTAATATTTATTGCCATTGATACCCAGGATATGATTTCTTTGAGAATGGGAATGTTATGACTGTGGGTAGGGGTATAAATCACTACAAGGCATATCTTTTTCGATACATTTAGTTTTAGGAATTAAATAAGAATTTCTGTGTTATTGAACTTTGGGATGTTATGTAAAATAGGGGAGTTAGTGTGAAAGTATTTGGGAAGAGTAGGGCTATTTCATCTCCTTTCTTATGTATTCTATCTAGCCAGATAGTATTATAGTTTGAGGGGCAGTATTTTAGTATATTTTATATCAGAATTTAGCTAGGTCTCAGTTATAGTTAAGATGTCTGGGTTATACTGATTTATCCGAGCATGAAAAGGGGTGATTTTGTTATATATGCTCCTAAGGTTTAAAGTAACTATATGTAGTATTTTGGGGTGTGCTGTTTGTTTTAGGGTGCTGTTGGGACATGTGTTGCAATGAATTTCACCACACTGCTCAATGAGTGAGAAAAATTGTATATTTATTATGAAAGGTATAATCGTGATAGCTACTAATTTTAATTTTATGTTGGGGTAGAAATTGTTGAATATTTTAGGCTTGGAATAGAAGATGAGGTCTGTGGGAAGTAAGCAGGGGGAGCTATTAGAAAAACTGCTAGGGAAAATAGTTTAGTATGGGAGAAGTAACTGTGGCAGTACATGTTTTCTGAGTATTTATGATGGTGGGGATGTTACATGGGAGAGGAGGAGAAAGAATAAGATGAGAGGAAAAGGGAAGCAACATGATTGGAGTAATGAGTTGGTTTTGCATGTGATTATGATGAGAGGGTTTAAATTAATATGTAGATATAGGATGCTGTAAGAGATAGTGGAGAGACATCGAAAGGAAGTGAGTAGGCTTAAAAGGAAAGTTGTGATAGTGGTGAGGTGTACTTGAGAGGTTATTGTGTAATGTGTGTGGATTGGTGTGGAAGAAATGGAGGAAGGAGGAAGGAAAGCATAAACATAGATGAAGTGAAGATATGTGGTTACTGGGGGTAAGGGTAGAGAAGTGGAGTAAAGTCCAAGTGTAGGGAGGGCTGAACGGAGTGGGTTTACACCTGTACTAGTGACAGAGGACTAACAAAAGAGTTCCCCGAAAGGTTAGCCGGTTTTTATATTTTGGATTAATATCTGGGGCTGTCAGCTATAACTTACTTATAATTCCTGTTGGGCTGCTTGCATTCATTACTAAAAAAGTTGAATCATGCATCTTATAGTTTAATTACAAAGATGGTCAGTAGTTACTGTTACTTAGAGGTAAGGAGGTGCCTGATAGGACAGCTGAAGACTACCAAAATATTAACTTTTGGGGTTGAGGGGTTTACCTCAAGCTGTGTGCACACTGAGTCTGTCTAAAAATTTGTTCACATGCATTTTATTTTTCTGTTAGGTTATCTATTTTATAATTACAAATAATATGTAATGTGCAGGTATAGATTAGTTCATTACTACTTTATAAATTCATCAGGTGGGTTCTTGGTTTGTTTTTTTGCTGGAGATTAAAATTAAATGCCTCTCAAGAACAGGGTCCGCAGTAGACTGGGGAGTATTTTGTTACTAAAAATAGTTCATAGGTTCATAGGTAGGTACTAGGCTACTGGCCCTAGGGCCTATACAAGCCTAGCCAAAAAGATACCCTGGCTTTCGCCACCCAAGAAAATGATTTTCCTGTGCCCCTGTCAAGCAGAACCACAGAAGTGATCCCCGGGGTGAATTTCCTATTAGCCATCCTATCATCAAGATTTTTCATGAAGACTGCTAATGGGGAGCTCTGTTTGACATAGATAGGTAGTCTGTTCCAGAGTATGGGAAGTCTCTGGGGCAGGAATCTATCCCTCCAGCATGTTCTGTTTATTGTGATGACAAGGTTTAGATCCCTAGAGCGTATAGCTCAGAGGGATTGGGATTTCTTTAAGTGGAGCATGTCCATCAGCTCTGGGTTTGACATAGCTTTGTATGTTAGGCAGAGATCACCTCTGAGTAGGCGATATGCGATGTAGTAAAGCTGGAGTTTTTTGAGTCGGTCTGCGTAAGGTATCTGTTTGAGGCCAGTAATCCTCTTTGTGAGGTATTTTTGCGGCCTTTCCAGTTGTTGTAGATGTCTTGTGAGGTACATACCAAAAGGGGCGTTGTACTCTATAATGGGTCTAATGAGTGATGAGTAGAGGGGAACAATGACCTCTTTTTTTTGGATGAGATACCTTTTGTGATGAGGTGTGCCATGTAGAAGGATTTCCTGACCACTATGCCGATGTGATCATCAAAGGAGAGACTACTGTCCACCTGTGTCCCAAGGTCTGTTATCACACTTTAAGTGTTAAGTAGACTACCGCCTATGTGGTAGTTCATGGGTACAGAGTTTTTACCAAAGTGGATGACAATGCACCTTTTGGCATTGAGCTTAAGACCATGGCTTTGACACCAGGCATCTGTCTCAGTGAGGCCCTTTTGTAGGATGTCCACATCATTAGGAGTTTTGATTATGGCTCCTAGTTTGCAGTCATCTGTGAATTTAGTTAGCCAAAGACCTCCTGTGTTGGCCTGTACTTCAGAGAAGTAGATAACAAACAGGAGAGGACAGAGGACTGAACCCTGTTGTACTCCACTTGTCACTAGTCTGAAGTCTGATTTGGAGTCTGCTTCTTTCACAGTGTGGGTTCTGTCAGTAAGCCAGTTGGCAACCCATCTTGTGACAGGGATTTATACCTAGTTTAGTGAGATTTTCTATAATTCCAGAGTGGGGGATGGTGTTGAATGCCTTGGCGAGATTTAGATAGGCTGTGTGAACCACCTTACCCACATCTATGGCTCTAGTGACTACTTCAAAGAAGTCTGCCAGGTTTAGGAGACATGATCTGTGTTTTACAAACCCAAACTGAGTGGATGATATATAAATTCATCTGACAGCCAAGTAGGTTCTTGGGTTGGTTTGTCACTGAAGATTAAAATGAAACTTGCCTCAAGAAGAGTGTCTGCAGTACACTGGGATGTATTTTATTTCTTAAAGGTAGTTCTAGCATAGATGAATAATCTCAGGTAGGATTTGGCACACACACAGCTAAGAAGAGAAGCACATGGGGGCTGCCACGCAAGGGCAACAATTTGTGGTCAAGAAGAATATGGATACTTCTTTGGGCAAACATATGGCTGCATGTACAAGAAATTAATTTTTTATATATTAAAATACATTCACCTGGGAATCAGGGATGTGGAATTGGAAACACTTTTGGTTTGCTAAGAATGCTTTTGTCAAAATTTCCATAAAGCAAAAAAAAAAAAAAAAAAAGACTGAATAATGTTATTACTTTTATTGAAGCATTAAGTATTATTATGATTTTTTTACACATTTTATTTAGTGCACAATTGTTTTAACACATCGGTGGCTTCGTATTATGTAATCGTATTGTACTTATTAAATGCGTTTTTCTCCGTTGTGGCAGTCTTTTGAAGTTCCTTAATATTTTGGAATGAAAGTTCTACTCTTGCAATAAAAGTGGTTTTGTATATTGAGTTGTCTCTGGACCACACGTGATTTATTTGCACATCTTTTGTCTTTTTTTTTTTTTTGAGTTATAGGGCATCATATGAGCTAGAAATAGGAATGTCTTTTGGAAAGAAAACTCTAGCTGGCAGTTTAATAGCCCTTACATCTGAGCTGGGTGTTAATGTTTCTTTCTGGTTGCTCTGTACTTAGCTCAGTAACAACTTCTCAACTGCAAACATTTATACAACTGCATATTTTTGGGTGGTTGTCACTTTCCTATTTCTCTCAAGTATAGCCTGCTCACTGATATTCACCTTGCTTAGCAGCAGCTGGGAGATGATCTGGACACTCACTTCGTTTTTGACTGCCTTACTGAGGAGGTGGCTTTTTAGAAAGGACAGTACATCCTATGGTTAGTTGAAAGGCACTAATCTACCTTGAAATGTAATGTGCTGAGCGACTGGGAAGTGAATGACTTTGAGAATATTATTCTGCAAACAAAGTGATTAAATATTTGAAAGGTTTTGCTTCTTTGGATGGTGGGAGTGATAAAGTCGTAATACAAATGGACTTAGTGCTAATGAAGGAATGTACCTAACTTTACCTTATGCAGAACATGCCCCCAATGGATAAAATAAAATGCTTGAAAATAGTTTGGCTTGTTGGGGAACCTGTTTATGTAGGAGTCCTGAGTATAAAAGAATTTCTAGGAAACTGCAGAGCTTGCTGGATACAGACCGCTTCTGCATCCCTCCATTACGCTGTTACTCTTGCTGTGGTTTTCCATGTCCTCCAGCTTCTCTCTTGATTGCTACAGTTCCCTTTCATAATATCCAACCTTCTTGCAATTCATCTGAACTGTTAAGAGTATGGAAGCACATGGCATTTTATATATGATATATGTTAGTTCTGCAGTCATCCTATGCTTCCTTTTGTAGTGTATTTTCAACATGATCAATTTTTATGAAAACCATTTCATTTAGGTTGTCCAGTTTAATCAATCATCTTGACTACAATTTTTTTCTTTATGCAGCCCACCAATATCTCTGTCATGTGGATTATCAGTTCTTATTATATTTGTTTTTTTCTTTGGCAGTTCTGCAGGTTGCGGCTATCACTGGCAGTTGCTGGGGAGTATATAGACTAAGTCCATAAAAACCTTTTTCAATAGCGAGTGCATTCAATAATTATACCTTGAATAGTCATACCATCCTTATTTATCCTTTGTCTTATCCTTACTGGGTTAGTCCCACTGGGCTAGTAGCCTCTTTTAAAAGGAGGCCCAAGGTAGTATTTGTACTACTAAGTGATATTTGTCAAGGGCATCAAGAGGCATTCCTTACTCTTTCCGATAGGTACCGTGGGATCCTTGATGTCTCCTTGACCTACCACCAACTCAATCAAAAAGTCCATTGGTTGAATTTCTCTTCCAAAGAACGGCACATGAGTACAGCAAACCCTGTATGCCACACTTCTAGGTCAGCAATTGATCTATATGGTGTAGGAATAACACCCAAAGCCTTCCGCACCAAAGACAATCATGTGACCTGTGGCACCGCTGACATTGCTAGATCAGTGTACGTCTGTTCACACCAAGATGTTTGGGCTCCACTTCCATTTTTTGTTTTAATAAGAATGCTAAGGTAAGCACTCCCTGTATAGCTTTATTTACACATTTTAGCACATATGAATCACTGGCATCAATTAACAGTATGCAGTATATGTGATTTACAGAATGTGTTACAGCTACTACTTACATAAAGATTACATTTCCTGAGTGCCTAAGGTAAGCACTGCTAAACATTTTATATGACCTGTACAACAGACAAAAGAACTCAGATTACTGCTCAGCTTTATTGCATTGCGCATGAGCATATCAACTTTTAAGACCTGACACACCATCAAATACTTCAATTATATTTTTAATAAAGTAGTGCACAGCTGATAATACTGTCACCTCACAGCAAGAGGTTCCCTGGTTTGATTCTTGGCTGGAATGCCTTGTGTGCAGAGTCTGCAGCTCATCCATGTGCTACTGTTTCCTCCCACATTCCAAAGAAGTGCAGTAGGTCATGCTCATAGTCATGGTCATAGGACATGCTAAATTGCCATAGATGTGAAGGTGTGGTGTTGAAGATCAGCCACAGCAGCGCTAGCCACCCAGTGATGTAAACCTTGGCTCTGGATGATTGTTACTGTTAAAGTGACACTCTGACCCCATCTGCAAGAAAAAGGAGTTAAAGACTGATTTTTCTATAAAATGGACCAAATTAGAAGGAGTTGCTGTAAGAATTAGATGGTAGTCTATAGCATATTTATTTTTTATATGCAGCTCTTTATGTATATCTTTTTGTGTCATGGCAATATTAGACATCTATTTTTGTTCTTTTTTCAATGTAAAGGGGAATGATATAGAAATGCTAGTTCAAAACAAGGCAGTTTATTCTGTGCACTCAAAACAAAGGCAATAGACAGCCTGTAACGCTGCATAATTTCCAACAGAATACAACGTGGATAGTACAAAGTTTCTTTACAAAGACAATGGCAATCACTAGCCATAGGGAGAAATCAGTATTGCTGATCTGAAAATAATTCCATAGGGTTCTAACATGGTCTGTGCTAGAGATACTCCTCAAAAAATGACTTGGTCTTTCTCTGTGATGTCAGGCACGATATGTTCTTGCCTGTTAGACAAACACCCTGGAACAGATAGTGTACACTCCAACCAGAGGATCAAACATACTGGATTTAGTACTCATCAACATAGGAGGTAATTGGGCCCCACCCCACCCCCCACACAGTGTCACATCCTCATTAGTGAGGTCAGATCACAAAGCTATCTCCTTTGAAATTAAAAACAACCTGGTAAACTCAGCCAAATAAGTAATGAATAGTTACTATTCTAAGGCAAACTACATCCTATTAAATGACATCTCAGAGTCCCTATGCAAACATGTGAATGTCTGCATAGAGGTCTCTGTATCTACCAGAAGTAAAATCAAAACAACTACTAAATACAAATCCCACTGCTGGAATCATCACTTGTACAGGGCATATAACAGAAAAAAAATCATGTCCAAAATCAGGAAGAGCAACTTCGTTAAAGACAAATATTCTCTTACACAACTAAACAAGAAAAAAAAGAGGTCTAATTTGGTCTAACAAGGCCAACTATGAAGTTAGGATAGCCTTATAGGCCTAATATGGCTATGTACAAGACCTTAAAAGTAGCACACTGCAGTGTGCTGAACTGGTGGTGAACAGTACCATTTTCACTGATCAGAGTGACATAGCAAACCTACTGGTTGATAAATTCAGTACAAACTTCACCCCACACCCACCCTCCCCAGCTCGTTCAGGCAAAATACCCTCAAACATACTTCCTTCAACTATTAGTAGGGACCAGGTGTTGGCAGTTTTCACTAAAGTCAAGAACACCTTCTGTATGGGACCTGACAATATTCCCTGTTGCCTCCTGAATGGTCTAAAGCATGACATAAAATGACCACTTGAGGCACTCTTCAACTGCAGCCTTTTAGCAGCATTCCAGGTGAATGGAGGACTGAAAACAGCCACCCCCCTCCACAAGGGCAGATCTTCAACCGACCCAGGGAACTACAGACTCATCAGTCTTACAAGCCTAATATGCAAAGCCATGGAACAAAATTGAATGGAAATGATAATCAAGGACATTGACAAATTACAGGCACTTGACCCATCCCATTTTGGCTTTGTTAAAGGAAGGTCATGCCTACTTAACCTGGTATACATGCATGGGAGAATCAACAAGGCAATGGACAAGAGTAAAACAATGCATACTGTGTGTCTTGATTTGGCCAAGGCATTCAATTCAATACTTCACTCAGGCATTGTTGATAGGTCTCTGAGCTAGGCATAAAAGCCTATGTAACTCACTGGATGTTTGGCTGACTCACAGACATGACCCAAGAAGCCAGGACTGGTAATACCATCTTCACCAAGAGATGGGTCACCAGAGTAGTAGCCAGGACTCTGCTGGCTCACTATGTTCATAGATGACTGTAAACTGGACGTTATTATAGATTCCCGCTAAGAAACCAGCATCCTGCAAGAGGGTTTAACACTGACAAATAAATGATGCCAAAACCATGTCCTAAAGCTCAATGCCAAAAATGTATTACAAAACCCTTTAGGAAAATGTCAACCCAGGTTAATTACTCCATCAATAAAACACCCGTAAGAGTCAACCCAATAGTATGTTGTCTGAGAACATATGTAGACAGCAAACTGGCCTGGACATAAGATAGTAAGAAACTCACTCAATGTCACCCAGCTTATAGGTAAGGGTATAGCATTCAGGTTCAAGAAAGTTATAGTATGACTCTACTTAGCCCTTATCAGCTCCATTATTGAGTAAAATGTCTATTGTGGTATGTACCTAACCAGACACTTGCAAGAGAGGGAACATCCACAAAGTTCTCTCATCAGGAGAATCAGTGCACAAATACCCTGTCCTACAATGATTGCCTAAAGACTCTGTCTCTGTATTCAGTTCCCTGCAGGCTGCTAAGAGGGGCTCTTTGCCTGGCTTACAGGGCTTCCTCACAACCAGCCCTGATGGATCTGTTGCACTTGCACAAAATAAACAGCACTTGAAACATTAGATCCAACGGTCTTAACTTCACTTGTGACAAAAACAGATCATGCTGTAGAGACTGATATGTGCCCTAAAAGATTTGAATGCTATGTAGTAGAGTTCTCTTCCATGTAAAACAGAGTTCATCTCTGGCCCTATTCAGATGCTGTCTTGATGACTGGATGGGAAATCATAATTTTACCCCTGGTCTTGCTGCTATGTCCTTTATGAACAGAGGCTGCCAATAAAAAATAAGTATTATCCTAACATCCCCCTACTAATCCCTTAGTTACATCCCTACTAACATGCATCCTGTATAGGCATCCATGATACTTGGGATCCAGACAGGTTTGTGGTGGACAGCTAGGCTTGTATGGACCCTAGTTGTCATTAGCCTAATAATACACTATATAAGAATATTTTTGCTAGACAGTATTGAGATGATTGGACTTTAAGCTTTTGTGGCAATTATGTTCTTATGTTGTTTTTAAGAATTATAAGAAAAGACTCAGTACACAATAATGGGATTTGACCTAATGCAAATGTATGTCCAAAGTTTCTAGTTCAAAATGACCACAGCAGTTCTTCCATGCAGTTATAGGAGTCTGTAGTAAGCACATCTGGACCAAACGATGTACATTTTAGGCTCTTCTTTACAGCTGTTGACTGAAATAGACTTCCCAAATGACTTCATTTTGAAAGGGCAGTGTTTGGCAGGCTTGTATCAATAAGATATTCCTCATTTGTTTTTCAGTTCCTGATGTCATATTTCTGGAGTATAAATGATTATAAAATTAAACTATACTATGACTTATTTAGATTGGTTGGTTTCTCAAATTACTTTGCTGATTCTTCTACCTTTGGGATAAAGCTCTGTAAGTGCATAAACTTAAGCCTGTAAGCAAGCAACTTGCTTGTTTTCTATATGTGCCCTTACAGGGGCTGAGACATCTTAAGCTGATAGTTTATAAGACTTCTAGTTGAAGCAGAAACTGTTTAACACAGTGACTGATGAGTACCTCTCTCATCCAGTTTAAAGGGCATTTACTAGAGACATCTAGCATAAAATTGCTTATACTTGAAAAGCAGTAATAGAAGAACAAAAAAAAAAAAAAAAACCTCTTTCCCAGTGGGTCCATGCCAACGCTAAAACATAAAATGGTTATGAAAAGCAGTGCAGAAGACCCAAGGGTGACCATGTGGCTTAATTGCTGATGAGTGTGGATACTTGCTTCAAAAGTGAGAAAACAAGTAATCAGTTAAATAGCATGCAAGAAACTCTAGAAAAAAAATCAGATAAAGTATTAGTGGAATTATGAAAATTAATAACACATTGTGGAATTATAGGCAGACATTAGGCAAAGGGTGACAGAAGAGGGCACTGTGATTGCAACTCATTCTGACTAACTGGTACTAATGGATATGGATACTAAAAATGTTAAAAACAGGTTAGATGCAGCAGAAAAAAAACTTGGAATAGCTGGAAGCCTGGCTAATTGAACAGGAGACTGGGGAAGAAGAAAGAATTTAAGATTTACCAGGATCCCAGAGCAGGAAGAGGGATCAGAGTGTGCAAACTACATGGAATGGAAAAAAATGCAGGCTAGACAGCTATTCCAGTTGAAGAAATAAGAACAGGGAGGGCACAGTGATTGTTCCTTTCTCTGCACTTAATGGAGAAGGTTATTTTAGATAAATTATTGCCAGAACTGGAAAAGTTGGGACTTGGAACTATATATCAACATGCATATATTGAAAATAGATCTATAACCATCTATAATATGATATTCTATAACAATATAATAACAGCTATAAATGAAAAAAATGTTCTGTGATGTAATTTATATAGACTTAACTTCAGGGTCATATGCAAAACACTGATCAATAAATGAGAACAATGTTGTACACGTAATAAAATGCTTAGCTGCGTGGTTTACAAATATAACATGACAAGTGTCATACAGCAACTGGACAGGTGAATTTCTAGGTTGCAAGCAAAGTGTCCCACAGGGCTCTGTCCTGGGCCCATAATTGTTTAGACTGTATCCTTCAGATCTTTTTCATCTGAGGTGTTCTATACTCTGTATGCAGATAACTTGATACTGGGTAAACTGACTACATGTGCTACAGATAGGGCATGCCTACAAAATAACTTAACTAAGCTGATCATTTGGGCAAAGCAGAATAATATGCTGATATATACTTCAAAAATTAAGCATATAAGATTCGAGGAGATGTAAGCCGAAAGGTCAATATTTACTACAGCACACAGTGATTGAAACTTTAGATTCATTTAAGGACCAGGGTATTTAGGTAGATCCAGCATTGAGTATTTCTAATCATATTAACCAGTTGTTTAATGCTAGAATAAAACTATATGTTGTATAAAATGATTTATAATATCTTGGAAATCAGAAATGATGAAAACATAATTTGATAGTTAAGTCTGACCCAGAATTGTCTATGAAATAACAGTATGGAAACCTTGTAAGAAAACAAGCATGCGTACTTTGGAAAGAGTACAACAGAAATATACCAAAGGCATCCATGGATGTGAAAATTTAAGTTATTATTGAAGACCAAATTATCTGAATTGTACAGTGTCTTGTATAGATATTTAAGGTGACCTTATTCAGCTATATAGAGCATTTAGTAACAACTACATCTGTGAATCTTTGGGGATATAAAAAAAAGTATATAATCATCAAACAATCTATGTAGAAGATGTTATAGGCATGGGAAATGTACTAATTGGTTTTCTGAGAGAGAAGCTGATCCATGGAGTAGACTATCAAATTGCATTAAAGCGAGCACTCATTTTGATATTTCTAAGAACAACTTGAACACTTATTGTGGGAATATCTGTTTCAGTATATTGGCAGGCTAGAAGGGCATTATTGCCCGTGATTAAAATATTTGTATGTATGTATGTATGTATGTAAGGGTCAGAATGTTGTGCTGAATATTAGTTAAATCCGTAAGTTATACAGTAAGATAAAAAGTTTTGTTAGCAATCTGGACCCCAAGAAAAATAATTAAAACAAAATAAAGCAGAGTGAATTGTGAACAGGACATTTCTAGTGAAACTAGAACAAAGACACTGACCATCATTTCTGCTATCAAAGTTTGCTAGTCCCAAAAAATGAAGGTTCTGTATTATGTACCCTGCACAGTTAGAAGTTTTTCTCTAACGGTTCCAATTTTCAGCAGAAGATGCATTATCTATCTTGAAACACTCGGCTTCAGATGATGGAGTTTCAGCAGGCAAAGAACTACAAAGGCCAGCAAAGAGGAGTATCTCTGAGGTCGACACTAAGTGACAGAGGGTAGTTCAGACATTTCACAGTAGAAGGATGAAAGAAAACAACATTATCTATAAGACTGGAAGGAAGAACTGTAAACTGAGATACCAAGAAAAAAAGGATTGCTTCTTGCAAAAAGTGCAGTGTTTACAAGTGAATGTACAGAAATAGGATTGCAAAGTTGTATATAACTACAATATGTAATTTTGCTCACATATGCACAATTTAGACTGAGACTGGACTTTTACTGTAAATTTTCTGTAGTGTTGATTATAGTGTAAAAATATGTTAACAATTGCAGTTCTTTTCATTCATGGTAACTTTCAGTGTTACCAGGTATAAAATAGTAATATGCTGCAAGATAAACAAAGAATGTGTATGCATGCCCTATTTAAAAAGCTTATATGGAATTTATTTTAGCATACATCCGCAGTGGTGCAGCGGTAGTTTTGTTGCCTCACAGCAAGAGGTTCTCCCATTCGATTCTCGGCTGGAATGTGGGGAGTGTCTTCTGTGTGGTGTCTGCATGTCCTTCCCGTGGTTGGGTGAGGTTCAAAAGACATGCATAAATGGGAGTGCCTTTATTGAAGGTTGTATGTCGATCTGGCACCTCGGCGTTTGTGAAAAATCTACTGCCAATCATTAGCAGATCAGAGTTCCGCTGTGGCGACCCCTAACCGGGAAAAGCCGAAATACAACAACATATGGAATTTAATTTAGCAGTAGGGATTTTCAGTTAAAGAGGACACATCACGGCTGCTGGCATAAAGGTCTTATTAGACTTGCAAATGTCTTAGCAGAGTGATACCAAATCCTTATTCATAGTAAAGGAGATTCTGCTAAGGCTATTGGACAGCTTTAAGGTGCTCTGCTTGAATTGAAAATAGTTCAGAATGATTGCAGACTGAATAGCAACTGACTGGTGTGCAGAAACTTCACTTAATAGACAGATTGACCACCTTCTAAGACTGGAGAGCTCTGAGTAAACGAGTAAAGAAAACTAAGCCAAATTAAGAAATGTAAAATGCCAACTAGTAAGTAGCAACTGCTAGTTTAAAAGATTATTTGGAAAACACATGTACTTTTAATAAACTATATATGGAAAGATAATCATATACTAAGAGCTGGTGCAAAAAAGGTACTGAAACTGAAGGGGTGGCATATCAAGGCATCATACCCTAAAGTGAGACAATATATGTGTAGCTCTCATAGGATAACCTATATAGTTCAAAGAATTTCAACCTAGATACTCAGGGATGAAATGCATGAGAGGACAAGGAGATTCTTCTGCACTGAATTAGTAGATGATAGCTTTTACAGGAGCTGGATATACATCTTTTAACTCTGTGGAGAAATTTGGTTTATTTTATTGGCATGTAAGTGACTCAATGAACCAGATCAAAAGGAGTAAAATATTTGCTTTAAACGGAAGTAGAGTTTTCAATTCTGTTACTGCAACAGTTAAATCTTGTACATGCTAAGCATCTCAGACTTTAATTTTGATATGTGGTTGAGGAGTTTTCAGCATACAGGTCAGGTAGTAGAAGGGAAGATATAAGTTGATTAGCAGAGGAATCCCACTTGAGTTTCTTGAAAAGAATACAGACAGTGAAGACATGGATCTTATGAAGGCTTAAATTAGCAATTATAAAAGTTTATTTGCACCTAGTGGTGAACAACCTAAACTACTAGGGGCAATGTCAGAACCGTTAGCTTACTAAGACGGAATGGATAACAATATGGGCAGGGGGACTAAAATTTGGTGTGGGCAGCAGGTGAAATGCATTCAAGACTCCCTACTGTAAACAGTTCCAGACCTGATAAGGTTGTTGGAAGATATATGGGAGCAAAGGGAATGATAAAAATCCATAGAGATTTGCAGTAACCTATGGCCAGTTATACCTGTTTTCCTATTGGTATCAATCATTTTCAAGGATATACAAAGACTTTATGAGAAAGGAACTCCCTGACACAGGGTGAAACCCTTCAACATCCTCCTTATTTCCATTTCAGACCATGTAACTATGCATATACATTTATATCAGCTGGAAGTAGAATGGATAAGATTTGGACAGTAGGTCTTTTTCCCATGTAAAGAAAATCAGGTTAGGGGGAATATCAAAGGAAGATACTAGGAATGCTTAAAAAGGGTACTCCCAACCTTGGATGAACCAGCATCAACATGGATCATATTCAGATCAGATTTATTTGATCCTCTGAGAATTCATAATTCAGGAACACTACTACAAATGAGAGTACATTTCAGGAAATTCCAGAGAGTGCTGTTGAAAACTCAAGACGAGTTAATTATAGGTATGAAAAGAGTAGATGTAAAAAATTAAAGAACTGAAAGATAAGATAGAAGAAAAAAAACACTTCAGTATGAGGTGGGCCAAGCTAAAATCTTTGTTAAACTTAAATATGTTGATGTTTTACATTGATTAGTGAAATATCTGGCATTTAAACTTAGAAAGCTGAAGGTAAAAAAGATGACATGGAAGGTAATAGCAGAGGGTAATGAGTTTACAGTGAAAAGGTTTAACATACTGAACTGTCTTGTAGTGCTTGTAGTGAGGTAATTACATAATGCTATCCAGAAAAAGAGACATCAGTTAAGCATTTCTATAGTGCAAGACCCAGTTTTAACAAAATGTTAAATACCTTCTGCTTTCCCTGTAAAGCTCGGATATCACTCTTAAGAGCTTAAATTGCTAGTACTGACCAGTAAATGACAACAGCAAAATTAACAAACAGATTTGTTTCTTCCTGCTGTCTGTGGCAGAGTATTGTGACTCTCACTTTCTGTAACATAAAAGAGTATCCCCAGGATTCATGAATCCTCCGTGTAAGAGTAGAGTAGTTTTACACAGAAACGCCATGCATATTAATGAGGGCACGCTGCCATACCTCTAAGGCTAACACAGAACATGCAAACATACAGGGGGCAAGTCGGACTGCCGAGCAGTCCAAAAATCCACACCCCTGCAAGTCTCCCAATCGGGAAATGTCAACCTACATGAGCGAGTCCGCTCAAATGTGTACATAGCCAACACTACACTCCTCCACATTCTAAACCCCAGTACAATTATAAAATGTAAAACTTTTAATTTTTTTTCATTCCCGATATAGCTGCCCGTATTTGCGTGGGTTTGCGCGGGTTTGCCCATTGCTTAGCTACAGTTAGCAGTCAAGACATCGAAGAGGATAATAAGAAACCTATATGCAAATTAAGCAAAACAGCAATAGCGTAGTGATAGAACCTTCGCACAAAGAGGAGGCATTCCCGGTTCGAGTCCCACCACTCCCCTTTTTATTTTCTGTTGGGAAATCTGTATATGAAAGGAATCCCAGAGATTTATCATTGAAATTATAGTAAAAAGCATTGAAATGGCCTATGTAGTAGTCAACAAATTTTAAATATATATAAGAAAGTGAAATGGTTCTGCATACTGATGAGTGCACAAGTAATGTATGTTAAGCAATGTGAAGCACTGCTAAGCAAAGTTTACCAGTATTAAGTACATTACAGTATAATTGCCCATAGCTTAGCACTGCTTTAACTAGCGCAATAGCTTTGTGCGGAGCTGCGCACCGCACCAACCAGCACAACGTAGAGCAACGTCGGGCAATGTAGAGCAACATAGAGCAATTATCATTGAAATTATTGTATAAAGCATTGAAATGGCCTATGTAATAGTGAACAAATTTCACATATATATATAAGAAAGTGAAATGGTTCTGCATACTGATGAATTCATAAGTAATCTATCTTAAGCAATGTGAAGCACTGCTAAGCTAAGTTTACCAGTATAAAGCACATTACAGTATAATTGCCCATAGCTTAGCACTGCTTTAACTAGTGCAATAGCTTTGCGCAGAGCTGCGCACCGCGCCAACCAGTGCAACATAGAGCAATGTTGAGCAACATTGGGCAACGTAGAGCAAAGTCAGTAAAACATAGCCACACCTCATTGCCGGTCTGGCCAGTAGTGAAATAAAAAGCAATGACAGGCCTCGAAACCGTGATACTGTGCACCATAATCACAGTACTGAACCACTAAGCCATGACAGCTTTTCATAAGTATGCACTTTCAACACACACATACATATCAATGTAAGTTTACCCATTGCTAAGCAGGTGTACCTTCAGCTGCGTTTTTTCAAAACTGGCAAATCACAAATAAGTGTGGGAAATGATGCATATTTAAGCTCCATAGGCAGGAATACTATCCATAACTGGTTGTAGCTCCCATCTGCAGGCAGCAATGGTCGGTGCTGGAGAGGGCTCTCATTTTTAAGCGTAACGTTGGGGCATTGAGGAGTCAAAAGTAATGGTTTGGCTCCTTGTCCACCATCATGAGGATAGACTCCTGCGGGGCCAGTACGAGGGTACCCAATACAAAGCGGAAGCCTGGGACAGTCTAGCTCATGAACTCACCAGTGCCACAGGCATCCCTCGGACTGGTGATCAGGTCAGACACCACCACGCAGACCTGAGAAGATGCAAGGCAGATCAACTGGACCAGTGGATCCAGGAGGCCCGTGGGATGCCAAATGCCCCACTACTGAGTAAGTAGCCATGGAATTAAGTATGGACGAATTGCTATTCTAATGTATACCATGGATAGGTATGTCTCAATATCACTTCAATTACTTCACAGCTGCAGGTCTCCTTGCTGCGAATCAGGAAGCCTATGCAGATAGGCTGTGCCACCAGGCAGGTTAGTAAGCATTCTGCATGTACTGCTATGTAAAATAAATGAGAGAGCCTGAAAATGTGTTTAAAGACAATAAATAAAGGAATAATAATTTTCTAATAATTATTCTGCATGTGCTGTCATATAAAATAAATGAGAGAGCCTCTAGAAAAGTGTTTTATGTCTTTAATAAAGGTATAATTCCTGGAGTGTGTCTGTGTCATTTTCTTTGATATGTTGTTGTACTCTTGCATTATAGAAATAGTACTGTTGTATTAAGTGCTGTTAACACACAGTTGGATAGGCCCATATAAAGTGGATGAAGGTAGTGCCAGTAGCTTTTAAGCATATTCCCAGTCCTCAACTGTTGGTTCATGCCCAGCATCTACTGGTTAATCTGGCACATGAGTAGCTTGGTATTGTGTTCCCCAGAAATGTCATTGTGCTGGCAGAAATGTAGGGAGCTGTTAACATATAACTGATAATTTCACCTTCACATATCTAGATAAGCATATGAAAGTAGAGCTGTCAGTGTACCATCTCAGGAGTAGTGTGTCTGAGCAACTCACAAAATATGTAGCAGTAACATCGGCATCCCGGACAGTTTGTATGTCAGATACAGCCCATGTATATAAAGATCTAGCTAAACCCATTTCATGATCTAAGGACAATTGTGTAGTGTAATAATACATTTAGGGGACATATAATTGCAGTCAATAGGAATGTAGTGCAAACTAGAAGGATATATAAGTTGTTAATGGAGCTATCACTTTTCCACCCTACTGTATGTGCATAAAAAATGCAATTCCACACCACAATGGGTATGTCTAATCTCAAAACATTTGTTGGGACATATGTCCTATTGGTTTATAAATATCTGCATGTATTTTGATGCATGTGCCCTGTTCAAATACCACAATATTGGTGGCCTGTTGCCATCAATTAAACCTGCATGCTGTTGTAATGTCCACTGTTGTCCCATATATGCCTGTGTCATGCTTGCTGTTCAACTGTTAGAACACTGGTGTGTTGGGGTAATGGGAATACTTCTGCATGCTGTTATAACTAATTGGGAATGCTGTTGACTGTTACTAACCCATATTGTCATTAAATCCTCCTAAACATAGAACGTATGGGAAGGCCGGTCCCAGCAGACCCACCTGTCCCGCCTCAGCTGGCGATGGCACCTGGCACCAGCAGGTCTGGTGCCCCACCTGGGACCTCCTCCTCTGTTGGCCCTGTGCCATCTTTGGGTGGAAGCACTGCAGGGGATGGGGCTCATCCCCTCCGTGCAAGCGTGGGTGGAGGAGGGCCACCTATCACCCTCTAAATGGTCCGGGCTGTGGTGCGTTGGGAGATCGAGTGTTCTGTCGCTGATCCTCTACGCCAGCTTGAGGCATGAGTGGCGAGACTCAAAAGTGAGCCTGCCCCTCCTACACAGCCCCCAGTACAGCCACCCTCTGGGCTGTGAAGGTGCAGTGGTGACTGCCCATGGGTGGGGATCTCAGTTCCACTGTTGCCATCTGTGGGCTAATGGGCTTGCGATTTCCAAACATCCTTCCCCGTCAATGGTGTTCACCCACCACGTGTCATATTCCGCCCCTGTATGCATCTTGTTTGTCTTGTCTGTTTTCCTCCCCAACCTACCTCCCCAAATATACCTACTTCCCCTACCCCACATTCCATTCTCACCTGAAAAAAAAGAAAAAAGGGCAATCTGCTCACACAAAAAAATACGCCCCATACATAGCTGCCCATTTTGCACACATGTCCGCTGGACACATAAACTGATATTTAATTTGCAGTACAACATACTTTGTTGTCCTCACCCCTCTCACAGGGGTTGAAGGTTTCAAATTCCTTTCCAAATTGATTGCATATGCACAGCTGTTGCTGTTAAAGAAATGGGCAGCTATGGGCCTTCCCTACACCCATCCTGCACATCCCAAACTGTTTTCCCTACTGTCTTTCCCTCTTTGTGCCCCTTTTTCACCACTTTCCTATCTCCCCATTTTCTTTTTTTTCAAAGAAATGAACGCGGGGTTTAGCGGCAGTAAGCACTTTTAAGCAGTAGTTAGCGGGTTTGCGTGAGTGTGCGCCTGTGTGCGATTGTGTGTGCTTAGCTAAGCATTGTGCAAACCTGCGCAAACCCGCTTACAACTGCTTAAAAGTGCCTTAGTCACTCTGTATACCAAACAGGTAGCAAAAGGATATGACCGGCTTTCAAGAACTACACAAAACCGAAGTCAATACGGAACAGAACGTAATGCTAGTTGGTTAATTAAGCAAGTACTTTTTTAATTAAGTAAAACACTTTTCGTCGCTTTCATAAAGCAACTTCCTCAGACAATACACAAACTCAAAAACTCTTTAAATAGTAAAAACCGGTCACATGACTATGTCAAGCTGGTAACATTGGTTCTACAAAAACCTAAGTGTTTTATTACAAAAATACACTGTAATACACTTAAACCTGGTGTAGTTTGTGTAGTTAAACAACAGTTTAAAAACTAAATACAAAGCTATTTGAAGCCAGTCGTAGCCTTAGTCACTCTGTATGTCAGGGCCCTTGTTCTGCTCAGCAGCAAAATAAAATACCTCTGTCAGTCTCGAACCTCGGACCTTGTACACACTAAACAGCATGAAGTACCACTAAGCCATGATAAACATACAACAAATTGGTGCTGAAATCAATATATCATGCATCAGAATGAGTGAATGTAAAGGACAAATAGGAATGCCATAACACAAATACTGTTCTGTGTATCTTTACCAGCAGTTCTTGTGGAATTGCATTACATGACTGTGAAAAGAAAACCAGCCATTCTAGCAGGAAATAATGTTACAGCAGCACTTCACAACCCCCACACAATATCATAGCAGGACAAACACTAGCATATCTGATTAGGGCAGAGGCCATACTTCCCAACTGTGACAAATTTTCAGGCATGTCCCTGATTTTGAGACAGGTTTTAGCTGTGTCCCTCTGAATCCCTCTGAAAGGACTGACATTAGGCAGAAAGGTGGGGAATTACACTTAATGAATAATGACAATAAGTAAGAGTTATACACCGCTTGTACTTCAGGAAATGTGTATTAATCCATATGCTCTGGTTCTCTTAAAGTCTCAACTTAACGTCTCTAATATTTTAAAGGTGTACATCACTTCTACCTACTTTTCCCTGAGTCTGCTCAATTATGTACATGAATGTTTGAGAGGCCTGGCAGAGGCAAAACACACAGGCATATCAGCTATTCTGCTGTTACACACTGTGCAAATAGCTTTGGAAGGAGTTCCAGAAGCATACCCTTATGTGGGAGTAAAACACTGAAATACCAAGGGATGTAGCAATGTACTGGTAGCAACCAATTGTGACAATGCCATTGTTCCAGTGCTGAAAAGACCAGTGTAATGCACAGGCAAAGAATAACAGGCTAACCTCTGGCTACCATCTGCATAGGTCCACAGTTGGGAGCTACGCAGACGGACTACTTGCCTTGATAAACTAACAGATACACAGCAACCCTTTAAGTCCAGCAAGATAAAGTTTACACATTAATACATAATGCTCTCTGTCCTTCTGCACCCCTACACAAATGTACAATAAACCTGTGTGTTCAGGGTCTACCAAGGATGTAGGTAGGCATACTCAGTACTGAAATTTGTCCAGTTTTCTTGAGCAGCCTGTGCTAATGTCAACACTAAAAAAGCACAAACTGTTCAAAAGTGAGTAAATTAATATTCACAGTATAGCAGTTCACAAACAGTTCATGTGCAAATGAATACATCTCAATAACTACATTTGTATGGCAGTTAATTGTATAAGTAGAAAAGAAACTACATACTTCCATGTATCTTGTGTTAGCATTTGTAGGGGTGAGTACAATTCTACACTTACAACTATGTAGTGGAAGTAGCAACATTCAGGTCTGAGTACAACATTCAAATCACTGGCTACACCCCTAGCTTCAGATATAAGAACTATACCAACCTTCTGACTTACACAACTGTGTCCACAGCAAACAAGCATGGGCCCCACTTTAGAAAGCTGAAAGGGCTACGCCTACCTGACATAGCAATTTATAGCATTGGGTTGCTATGACAGTGAGTACTGCAATTACCACACAGCAGGCTGCATGCAATTACCAAATGGTGGCCACCAATTGGTGCAGAGGCCATCACATGCACATGTGCAGATACCTATAAAAGTAGGATGTACTTGCTGGCCACACATGCAGTCATCCTATTGCAGATGCTGAGATAGAGAGAGAGACAGAGACAGAGACAGAGAGAGACACACACCCCCACCCTCACCAGTGGGGAAAAAAAAGAAAGAAATAAAATAAAAAATAAATAAATAAATAAATAAAAAAAAAAAAAAAGAATTAAAATAAAGCCAAAGACACATCAAACTGAAAACTACGAACACATACAAAGGAAAGGTATGTAACAGATATGTATTTACTGGCATGTAGTAGATGTATTTGAAGAATACTCTACATACTTTGAAACATCAATATGTGGCAGCAGTACGTATCTATGCACAGATGCCTTGCATAACTACTGCCATGGACAAATCAATGTGTAGCTGTGTGCAGTGGAAAATAACTGTGATATATGTAGCTCAGCATTAAATGTCAAACATCTGAACCATGTTATCTGTGTTCTGTACAGTAGTGTGGACAATGGCTGTTTGGGGGAGTAACGCATACAAGCTATATAACCATGGATGTGACAGAGTAACACATGCATGATAGTCATATCAATGTATAGCTTAGCATTGGCAACTGCTGTACCAGGCTAGTATGCCAATCTAGCATTTGCAGCTATGTATACACCCTCTAATGTTACTGTGTGCTCACACGTGACACCTGTTCATGTTGCAGCAAGGCTCAACAGGTCAGCCATGAGGTCCAGGGGCTTACAACAGTGTGGACCTTGTGTGTGTATGGCACACACATACGGAGAGATATATATATGTGTCAGATATATTAGCATACGTACATGTGCATAGAGCAAGGGACATACTGCAACTGTTTACGAAGGGAGGTCATATATATGTTGGTGAAGGATGTTATGTGCATATTTGTATGTAGGTAGTAGTGTGTGGCAAACAAGACAGCATACAGTGCTGGTATATGACATGTGATGTTTAAATGCTGTGGGTGTGATTTGTTAGGTTTGCAGTGTTGCAGCCAGTGAGGCCTGCTAAAGCCACATGGGCTGAGGACACCTTCAATGCATTTCGCACAAGACTATGCAATATCATTACATAACTGTATACCTCACATACTTCGCATAATTGATATTCCCACCATGAAAGGTGTACTGTATATGTGCCTGTATGTATATCTATATGTACAACAATGGATGTTTATATGTATGTCTGTATATATATATATATATATATATATATATATATATATATATATATATATATACACACACACACACACACACACACACACACAAATATATATATATATATATTTATATATATATATATAGAGAGAGAGAGAGAGTCATATTTACTGCGACGGATGCCTGGTGACAAAGCCATGGCCTCAAGCTCAATGTCTGAAATTCATTGGCATCCCTTTTGCTAAAAACTCTGTACCCATGAACTACCACATAGGTGGTAGTCGACTTAACACCGAATGTGTGATAAGAGACCATGGGAAACAAGTGGACAGTAGTCTCCCCCTTGATAATCACAGTGCCACACTAGTCATGTAATCTGTCTACATGGCACACCTCATCACAAAAGCTGTGTCATCCAGGGAAAAAGAGGTCAGTGTTCCCCTCTACTCATCACTCACAAAACCCATTATAGAGTACAATGCCCCTTCTGGTATGTACCTCACAAGACATCTACAGCAACTGGAAAGGCCACAGACATACCTCACAAAGAGTAATACTGTCCTCAAACAGATGCCCTATGCAGACCATCTCACAAAACCACAGCTAGACTGTGTCACATACCAGCAACCCAGAGGTGACCTCTGCCTAACATACAAAGCTATGTCAAACCCGGAGCTGTTGGACCTGCTCCACGTAAACAGATCACAATCCATATGAGCTACACGCTCTAGGGACCTAAACCTTGTCACCTCAATAAACAGAACATGCTGGAGGGATAGATTCCTATCTCAGAGACATCCCATACTCTGGAACAAACTACCTTTCAATAGCAAACAAAGCTCCTCAGTAGCACTCATCATGAATAGTCTTGATGATTGGATGCGAGATAGGAAATACACCCTGGGAATCACCTCTGTGGCTCTTCTTGACAGGGACACATGAAATTAAATTACTTGGGTGTCAAAGGCCAGGGTACCATCTGGCTAGGCTTCTATAGGCCCTAGGGCCAATAGACTATTACCTACCTATGAACCAATACACACCCACATGTACTTGTTGCAATAATTGCTATGTGAGGTTGACTGAGTGTGATGGTGAATGTGTTGGTGAATGTGTCACAGTTCTGTATATGTGAGATAGCTTAGTGGGAAACTGTTTCTGTCATGGTATTATGTGTCCTAGCTCTGATCCCAGCAAAAGATGTGTATGCTATTGCTAGCCAGAAAAAGCAGTATGGCATACGGTCTGACGTACTCCCTTTGTGTTAACTGGGGTGTGCCATTGGAGGATAAAGCAGTACATGTATGCTCATTGATTGGTACTGCTGGTGAATCAAACCCCTGTATGAACTGTAGTACTACCTGAAGCTGTAGGCCTAAACAGCACAGTATGGTCTATGTCCATATTGCTTGGAAACACTGTTTTGTGTGTTCCCTGTAGTCCTCACAGATTGCATACCTCAGGCATAAGGGTTTGTAAGTACTGACACACAGTACTGTATGGTACACAAGTAAAGCTCATCTGGGTTGCCATACCTCTGTGTCCTGTATGTATGTCTGATGTGTGTGTGGGTATGCCTGTAACATGCCCTCAGTCATATGTGTGTTACAGGATGTAAGTGCGTATCTAGCAACATGTATAGTCTAGTACAGCAGTATGCCACCTATATTCACAAATGTGCACATATTATAGGCAGGGGTTTTCCATCAACAACTAGTGTGGTATACTGGTAATACTGTAACTGGACTTTAAAATCATTGCAATGGATTACATATTTTGTTATGCATTAGCTTGATATATACCTCCTGTGGCTAGGTGGTGCATTGTGTCACATACAGTGTGCCATGTACTGTTGCATAGTCTTACATAATGGTTTCTCTTTGTTGCTGTGCAGAAAATGTTTCCATATATAGAGCGTGTCAGGCACTGTCAGGCAGTTGTGGGTTGAGCACTGATATGTGGTATTGAAAGTGTGTATCCTCTGACATACAATAGTTTGCTATTTATGGCAGTTCAGTGATATCTGTACTGTAGAATGTTAAGTGTGCCACATGACTTGCTCACACATATTGTTTCATTGTCTTCCAGGGTCATGGCCCACCATCGCAATCCTGCCTGTAGTCGTGCAGAGGATGAGATATTAACCACCTGTCTCATCCAACACCACACCCTGCTATTTTCAAGAACCAGCCAGGACCAGCATGAGCGGACTGCGCTGTGGCAAGATGTTGTTCGTAGGATAAATGATATAGGCATGCATAACCGGACATATGAGCAGGTACAACATCACTGCAGTGATTTACTTAGACATGTCCGGCAGCATGTGTCTGATGCCCATAGGCAACAGCTTGCCACAGATGGTGGGGTTGCCACCCAACCCCCCTCATCAGAGTGGAGGAGCTGCTCCTGAGCCTGGGGGCTCCTGACCAACAACAACAACAGCACACATGCATCATCATGGAGGCTGGAGCCCCCCAGAAAGTTCACATGGAGCGTGCAGGTAAGATGGCATATCTGTAGACTACTGTTACCTCTATTGTTATATCATGCATATGTGAGATATGTACTGTGTAGTCAGAAGATGTGGAGCCTGGTGTTGTTCAGTACTGATAATTTGGAACATGATGTATGAGCCTGTAACTGTCAACCATTGTGCTACTGTAAGATTGCAAACCCACAGTAGCAATGCCACAGTTGTTGCCACTGACAAACTGTTTCATATCCTTGTAGGTCCCTCTGGTGTGACAGCAAGACAGCAGACCCATGCTGGTAAGTTTGTTCTACATTTAATATTGCAAATAAAATGTGCATGCCATAGGTGAGGTGTAGGCCATGTACACATGTAACACACCTACGCATAATGCATGCTGTGCATGTTTGCTGTGAGACTATGCACATCTCAGTAACGTGAGTGGCTGCCTCAAACACATGCAATACACAGAGCATCCCAAACAATTGTGGCTACACTATAGTGTACATTGGATAGGCAGTCGATACACATGCACACAACATACACAACTCCGTCATACGCAGTACATGTTAATATGCTACACATGGCGTATTCAGACACATGCTGTAAAGTCACACTCCAGTATCCCAAATGTCATCCACACAGCACACATAATATACCTGAGGGGTAGAGGCCTATCATGGGGCAGTGCGACACTCTTCAACACACAACACATTCATGTTAGGCAATGCTCCCTATTGGGCACCTTACAAACCCATGTAACAAATGGCTGTGAAATGGTGAATGTAGCCATGGTATTGTGGTTCAGGTACAGCATGATAGGTGCCGGTCTAGCACACATAAGTAGCCTTGAGTGACCACATGATGCTGCATGATGATGGCTCATGGTACAACACGCCATCCAGTTACAGTAACCACAGTACTACACATAGCATTCATTGCTATACACCTCAATGTTGTGTGTGTGCAAACATATGCACCTATACACAATATGCATAGCAATCTCCATTTGCAAAAAGTGACACATATATGTCTTGTAATGCTATTGAGTGCGTAGGTCACATGACACACATTGGGTATGTGTGATGATTAATGTTGCAGTTGTGTTGTAGCATGCCATGTCATGGCTGGCACTGGCATGTCCACAATATGTTCTACACTCACCATAACTACTGTACAATAGCTATGTTGAGCAATGGTATTCCATCAGGTATACACGTACCACTCATCCTGTGTGTATACATAGCATGCATGAGCTAAATCTGTGTCTACAATTATCTGCTAAAGACACAGATGCTCTAATCAGTAATGGATATCTATGTGACACACAGATAAACATCCAGCCATGGTATGTATACCTGTGAGTGATGGTGCACAGCACATTGAAGAGCTTGTAATACTTGCATAGCAATGTTGTGCCCATGTACACATTGCATTCCAGGGTGAGGCTAATCACTGAACAACAACACACATGCATCAAAGCCATGTATACTGTTATTAACAAGGACTGTCTACACTCGCACTGCATGCTGTTGAGCAACACACATCCTGCATGCTGTCACGTGTGATATGACTGTTTGTCTTGTGATACTGTACCCCACCATCATCCACTATTGGGTATGTTCTGGATTGCTGCTGGTGTGTGTGTGTGTGTGTCTCTGCTTTAGTGAGGAGTGTATTTGTGTGCATGTGTGCATGTGTGCATCTTTTCATGTGTTCATGTGTGCATGTGTTGATGTGTGCATGTGTTCATGTGTGCATGTGTTCATGTGTGCATGTGTGCATGTGTTCATGTGTGCATGTGTTCATGTGTTCATGTGTGCATGTGTGCATGTGAGCATGTGTGCATGTGTGCATGTGTTCATGTGTGCATGTGTGCATGTGTGCACGTGTGCATGTGTGCATGTGTTCTGACATCATGTACAGGTCGTAAAGTGTGTTTCCTGTCTTCTTCTCACAGGTGCTGAGGTTGGGCTGGTTCACTTCAGCAGGGAACCTGATGACACTGACTCAAATAGTGATAATGATGACAGGTGTGTTGAGGCACAGGCATGTTTGCCAGGGTCTGTTGTTAGGCCACCAATCGACAATACACAGCTGTCCACCCCATCCATGCACACAGTCATACTGCCAATACATCCCTCATCACCAATGCCCTTAGCTGAGGAACAGTCTACAGTCAGCAATGGCCAAGACAGTGTGGTACCTATGGCACATGCATCCGGACACAGCAGCCATACCCAGAGGTCTGGAATGGTACCACATAGGCAGATATCCTGGGGTTCTCATCGGAGCACTGCTGGTCATCATGCCCCTGGCAGACGTGCCATAGGTCTTACAACCTCATGCATGTTCCAGGCTGTCATGGAGGCACAGGCACGTATGGAACGGTACACCAGACAGGGACTAAGGGCACAGAGGGCACATAACACCGCTTAAATGACAGTATCCATGACCTAGCAGGTGCCATCCATAATTACACTGAGGTCATGGATAGACGTTGGAGTGAGACATTAGATGTCCTCCGCAATGTCATGTCCATGTGTCAGGACAGTGCGGGATGGGTGAGACGTCGATGAGGACGTATGCCAGCAACATCAGCAGCTGGCAGTCGCCACAGATGTTCCTCAAGTCACCGCCGCTCCCGTAGTGCCAGTACCAGCCCCAGCAATGTTGGGGGTGAGCTGTCCATAGACCGTCCTAGGAGACCATGTGCACATGGCTCTGGACAGTCCCAGCAGGGACCTGGGTCCAGTGTTCATATGTCTACCTCTGAGGATAGTACTCAGTCTGTCGCAGTACCTGATACTGTCAGTAGCACCCCTGCCAGACACAGGTACCGTATCCATGGCCGAGACAGTGATCTGTAAAGCCTGGCAGGTACAGTCTGTGGCTGTCCCACAAATCTCCGTATATGGCAGCCACATGGTGGAACTGTGTGCATGCAGACACACACACACATAAAACAGACACCTAAGGCTAACACATACCTGCACATATTACATCAACATTGGCCCATACCAGTACTCTTGGCCCTCACACACACTCACACACACACACACACACACACACACACACACACACACACACACACACACACACACACACACACACACACACACACACACACACACACACATACATGTCGATTGTATGGCTCAATGTAGGCCTCTGGCAAACCAACAACACACCCTGTGCATATGATGAACCTGTGCCACCTCCTGTCATCTGTAACATTGATGCAGGAACAGGCTAGCATGGTGCTGATGCACAGGGCAGTATATCAATGTTAGCATGTTGTCAGCAGTAAAGTGTAATGTTATCCTTGAAGGTGTAGCTGAGCAGGCATGATGCATTAAAGCTATGATTGTCAATGTAGTATTGTTTACACCAGTGTTAATCCCAATAGTGTATTGTCCGCCCACGTGCAACTTGGCTGATGTGTGTAGTATTGGCAGCATGTGTTAGAGAGTGGACAAGCTATGATTGTCAATGTAGTATTGTTTACACCAGTGTTAATCCCAATAGTGTGTTGTCCGTCCACGTGCAACTTGGCTGATGTGTGTAGTATTGGCAGCATGTGTTAGAGAGTGGACAATATGTGTGGGATGTGTGCAGCACAGGTTTGCAGGTGTACATTTGTGAACATGGTGGAGGTGCACTGTCTGCATGTACGTGCATAGTGGACACATGGGCAGGGTGACATGCCCTGTATTACAGAGTGTTAACACTCCATAATTTCTATTGGTGGCCAGTATGCATTGTACTACACACATTTTTGAACTTGGGTACACATGTGTGTATGACATGGTTTGACACTGTGCTGTGGGTGATACTGTTACTATCTGTCATTGGTTTGCATTCTGGTAGTATACATAACCTCTACAGCTTGACCATAAACAATCGTTTGATGATGTCTTGACAACTGACACACAGATGTAGGACACACAGTAACATTTGTACCCTTCAGGAACTATACTATGCCAGTAACCAGTGGTGTTCACCTGTACCCATTCCTGGGACCACTCCTGATTGCCATATAGCTCACTTAGGTACAAGCAAACACAGTAGGGATATGTCCGTCCACATCTGGGAATGCATACTGTGGCCTATAATGCATTCTCTAGATGACACACACATCCTCCACAAGAGTATCATACGGAGAGATACCTGTTGTCAAACCCATGCTGTAAAACTATAAGCCAACTAAAGCATGGTCATCCACCTTTACAAAACATAGTATCCCCACAGTACCACATAGGTAGTAGCCCCCAACATGTTGACAGGTACCGATGTGTACATACAGCCAAGTGTTACATCATGTCTCCTTTGGTAATCACATTTCCAAAGGTATTTTGAAATCCCTCGGTGAATCACATAAGCAATAATGGGTCTGCATGCATATCCACAAAGGTTGTTGTACACCTATAATGAATAGCCATCATTGACAGACTTTGCTGCATTTTAACTGGTCTGAAATATACCTCAGGCATAAACCCTCACTCACATTATTCAATGGAAACCGTAATGAGTGTGCGTGACACGGATGACCAAGGCCAGGGATCACTGCAGTTGCTGGGATTGTCACAAGCATACAGATGTGACCTAAGGTCTGGAAAGCAGCAGCACACTCTGGCAAAGATAACAGATATGTTCATGGAAAAAGCAGGGTTCCCACCTCTGAAATAATTGAGGTCACATGTACGTATATGTATTTGGCACACAGCTACCTGACATGCAATGCACATACTGTTGTCATTGTGATATGACATACAGTAGTAAAAGCAAAACCCACAACACATTGGCCAACTGTGTCACACACATAGTGATCACACACATTCACCAAGTGCAGGATTCGAACCCCTACATAACGATATTAGAGCAGTATGCATTTACATGACACGCAATACACATTACTGGGAGTTCTCCTTTCCACAGGTATATTTGTAGGATGGCGACATCATCAGACTTGACAAAGATAAGTATACCACGTTTAAGGTGTTGTAGTTGTCTCCAAAAAGGTTGCTCCTCTACAAGGAGATACACACACAGTCATACAGTTGCCAAGTGCAGGATTCAAACCTCTACCTAATGATACTAAAGCAGTATGCATTTACATGACGCACTGTACACATTACTGGAAATTCTCCTTTCCACAGGTATATTTGTGGATGGTGACATCATCAGACTTGACAAAGATAAGTATACCACTTTTAAGGTGTAGTTGTCTTCAAAAAGGTTGCTCCTCTACAAGGAGATACACACACACTGTCATACAGTTGTCAAGTGCAGGATTCAAACCCCTACCTAACTATCTCATGATACTAAAGGAGTATTAATTTACATGACACGTTATACACATTACTGGGGGCTCTTCTTTCCACAGGTATATTTGTAGGATGGTGACATCATCAGACTAGACAAAGTGGGTTACATTAGGTGACATTAGGTGCGCTACATAGAAGGAATTTGTAGACACTTTGGCAATGTGATCATCAAAGGAGAGTTTACTGTCTACCTGGGTCCCCAGGGCCATAATTACATTCTCCGTACATACTGGATTACCACCTATGTGGTAAATTGTGTGCACTTTGTTTTATCCAAAGGGGATGACTATGCATTCTTTGGCATTCTGCTTGAGGGCATTGTTTTGACACCAGGTATCTGTCTCTGTAAAACCCTTCTATAGGATGTCTGTGTCAGCCGTGGAGTCGATTATGGACCACAGTTATCAGTCATCTGCAAACTTGTTCAGCCATATGCCTCCCGTGCTTGCCTGTACCTCTGAGCAGTATCTACTGAATAGGTGGGGTCCCAAGACCAATACCTGTGGGATGCCATTTGTGACTGGTTTAGAGTTGGACATGGCACCTGCAACTCTGAACATGTGTGTTTGATCTGTGAGCCAGTTGAACACCCATCCTGTGACATAGCTGTTAACTTTCAAGCTGGTAAGCTTGTCCATGATGCCAGAGTGGGGAATGGTGTTGAAAGGCCTTAGTGAGGTCCAGGTGGGCAGTGTGGACTACATTCACCTCCATCTATGTCCTTGGTAACTGTTTCAAATAAGTCAACTAGGTTTAGGAGACATGATCTATCTTTAACAAAGCCAAGTTGGGTAGAGTCCAGTGTCTGGAGGTCCCTATTGTCTCTGTTTATGGGTTCCATGATAATTTGCTCCATAGCTTTGCAGACCAGGCTGAGTAGGCCTAAAGGGCAATGGTTTCCTGGTTCTGTTGTGGCACCCCCTTTGTGGAGCTGGATGAATGTTGCTGTATGCCATTCCTTGGGTACATAGCTTGTGGTAAGGTTGAGTCTGGACAGTGAATGTAGGTGAGGGTGTAGTTCCTTTTGGGGCTGGTGTAAGTCGCAGCCTGGAACACCATCCAGTCCCATTGATGCTGTGTTCTTAGGTTTGGAGAGGGCTGTTTTTACCTGCATGTCCATGAAGTCTGGTGCTCTGCATTCTTCTGGGATGGACACAGGCCCTTTTAGGGGTAATGTGGGCGGGTGTTTGCACTGAACTTGTCCCCCAGGATGTGGGCAATGTAAGTTGGTTCAGTGTATCTTTTTTCCATTTTGCAGTAGCTGACAGCATTTTTGAGAGTTGCCACCTAAATGTTTGGTATAGCTAACAAAGGCTTTGTGGCTGTTATTCTTACATTCCTTGGCAATTTGTCTTTAGAAACTGGCCTTGGATTATTTTATGAGCGATCATTGTTTCTTCCTAATAATGATCAGTGATGCCTTTCCTTATGTGAAGTTTGCATTATCATGTGTTCGTTACCTCCTTCTATTGTATAGCTTATTTATGTGCGACAACCACCAGATTGGTTTCCTATTTTTGGAGGAGTGCATCATGGTTTTATTTGGCATGTCTTGATCCATGCATCCCTGTAGATGCTCAGAGAATGCACTTGTAAATGATTCTGCAGATTGTATAGCATTATCCTATATCAAGGGTGCTTTTGAACTTTCCACTTTGGTCCTGAGAAGTGTGCTGTTTGCTTTAGAAACATTCTTCACAGTGGTTTCCTTGACTGTGGGGGGGGGGGGGGTGATGTGGATGTCCAATGTGATTACTTTATGATCTGATATTACCAGCGAGGGGTTTATCTCTGTTGTGGAACACTGGTACCCCATGTTGATGATGATCAGGTCCAGTATGTTGTCACCTCTAGTGGGCATGGTAACCAGCTGTTCCAGAGCATTTGAGTTTTTAAACTCTGGGAAGCATTGGGCAAAGGACGTTGTACATGAGTAATTCTCCCAGTCAGTGTTTTGGTAGTTGTACTCTCCTCATATAATGGTGTTTGGTAGGACCTTTATATTTTCCACTGTTCTCAGGAATACTGGGTGAGATTCCTGAGACAAGGTAGGTGATCTGTAGCAGGCTACAATCTAATAAGCAGCTTTGCCCAATGTTAGTTGCACTTGCATGGTCTCCAAGGCCTCATGCTGTGCCACTAACCTGAAGGTGTGGGTATCCATAAGGTAAATGGATACACCACTTCCTTTTGTATTTCACTCTGGGTTTTGGGGCCAAAGATCCTAGGGATTGTGAGTGTTTTACTTGGAGCATGTCCAACAGCTTTGTGTTTGACATAGCTTTGTATGTTAGGCAGAGATGACCTCTGAGTAGGCGATATGCGAGAGAGTACAGCTGGAGCATTTTGAGACGGTCTGTGTATGGCATGTATTTCAGGCCACTAATGCTATTTGTGAGGTATTTCTGCAGCCTTTCCAGTTGTTGTTGATGTCTTGTGAGGTACATAGCAAAAGGGGCGTTGTACTCTATTATGGATCTAGTGAGTGATGAGTAGAGGGGAACAATGTCCTCTTCTATCCTGCATGAGACACCTTTTGTGATGAGGTGTGCCATGTAGAAGGATTTCTGGACTACTGCAGGGATGTGATTATCACAGGTGTGTCCACTGTCCACCTGTGACCCAAGGTCTCTTATTACACTATCAGTGTTAAGTATACTACCGCCTATGTTGTAGTTCATGGCTACAGAGTTTTTACCAAAGGGGATGACAATGCACTTTTTGGCATTGAGCTTGAGGCCATGGCTTTGAAACCAGGCATCTGTCTCAGTGAGGCCCTTTTGTAGGATGTCCACATCTTCAGTAGTTTTGATTATGGCTCCTAGTTTGCAGTCATCTGGAAACTTCATTAGCCACAGACCTTCCATGTTAAAGTTTACTTCATGGAAGCAGATTCCAGACAGGACAGGACCCAGGACTGAACCCTGTGGTACTGCACTTGTCTCTGGTCTAATGTCGTACTTGGAGTCTGCTACTTTCACAGTGTGTGTTCTGTCAGTTAGCCAGTTGGCATCCCATCTTATGACATAGCAATTTATACCTACTTTAGTGGGTTTATCTATAATTCCAGAGTGGGGGGATGGTGTTGAAAGCCGTGGCAAGATCTATATAGGCTGTGTGAACCACCTTACCCTTGTCTATGGTTCTGGTGACTGCTTCAATGACGTCTATCAGGTTTAGGAGGCATGATCTGCCTTTTACAAACCCAACATGTGTTTGGAGATTACCAATTACTTTTTCTATAAGTTATATGATGATACATTCCATGGCCTTGCAGAGCAGGCTCATCAGGCTAATGGGCCGCTAGATCCTGGGGTCCATGGTGGCTCCCCCCTTGTGTAGTGGGATAACCATCACTGTGCGCCATTCAGCAGGCACAAAGCCTGAGGCTAGGCTATGACTGAACGTGGTACGTAGGTGTGGTGCCTGTTCATTCTGTAGTTTGTGTAGACCACAGCCTGGGATGTTATCTGGTCCCATGGATGCTGTGTTCCTGGCTTTGGAGAGTGTTTTTTTACCTGTGCAGCCATGATGACAGCAAATTTGCAGTCTCCTGTTTTAGAGATGTGCTCTTTCATGGGTGGGGAGGGGTAAAGTTAGCACTTATCCTATCTGCCAGGATGTTGGCAATATCAGTTGGGTCTGTATATTTAGTGCCATTGTGCTGTAACTAAAAGCAGATTTGAGTGTTGACATTGAGATGCTTGACATAGTTATAGAATGCTTTGTGTTTGTCTTTAGAATCAGTGTCAATTTTGTTTTCATAACTAGCTTTGGAGGATTTTATCATGGATCACAGCTTCTTACTGATGTGGACCATGGAGCTCCTCCCCTCATGGGATTTTGCCCTGTTTTGCAACAGTATTTTCCTTCTGTTGTGCAGTTTGTTTATGGGAGGGGAACACCAGATTGGCTTCCTTTTCTTGGAGGTTAGCATCTTGGTTCTGTTTAGGATAGCATGATGCATGCAGTCATGTAAGTGCTTATGAAGTGCAATTGTGAAGGATTCAGTAGTCGTAACTGTATTGTCCATCTGCATGTGTGTCCTGCAGTTCAGCACTTCTGTCTTAAGAAGCATGACGTTGGCTTTGGAGAAATTTTTTAACATGGTTTCCTTAATGGGGGTGTGGGTCCAGAATGTGGATATGTAGGGTGATTAGCTTATGGTCAGATGGGACCAATGAGGCGCTGACATCAGGTGTGGAACACCGGTCATGTAAGACAAACCAAACCCTGTAACCAACACAAATAACCACAAAGTGAGCTAAATGCTACTCATTGCCAGAAGTCTCAGCCTCCAGATGCACACACTCGAGGCAGTTCTCATTATGGAGAATACTGATATCTGTGCAGTATCGGTAATCTAGTTCAAGGCTCCAGACAGCACACCAGCACTACCAGGATACTACTCATTCCATACCTTCCAGCATCAGAACCTGAATCATAGCACATAGGGTGAGGATGTATCCATAGTCATCAAGGATACCTACACTTCTCTCTACATGCTCTCTACAGGATATGTACTCATAGAATGTTGCACGGCAACATTCTTCACACTCCACAGGGGTGGGGCCATGAAAATCCCTTGGCATTCATGCTCTATGAGCCTAACAAGTGTGTTCTGCAAGGCAATGGAGCCAGTCATAATGGAAGTCAACAATACGGAGATTGGGAACCTTCACACAGTTGAGCACACACAGTTTGGCTTGGTCAAATGCAGACCACGCCTCCTGAACTGGGAGGATTTCTTTGACAGTTATCCAGGCTACGGATGATTGAAATGAGATCCACACAGCCTACCTATCCCTCGCTATGGCCTTTGACACCATTCCCCAGTCAGGTATCATAGATGAACTGAACAACCTGGCCATGAATCCATACATCACAAGATGGATTGCAAACTGGCTCACAGATAGATCCCACACATTACGAGTTGCTGGCTACATGTCAGACTCTACACCGGTAATGACTGGTGTCCCCCAGGGTTCAGTCCTGGGGTCCCTGCTGTTTGGTATATACTTTTCAAATGTACATGCCAACACAGGAGAGTTGTGGTTGACTAAGTTTGCCTGGGAACTGTAGAGTGTTTGCCATAATAAATTCCCTGGAAGACAGACATATTCTCCATAAGGGACTCTATGAGACAGATGTGTGGTGTCAGAATCATGGCCTCAAGCTCACGGTGGGGGAATGCATAGTGATCCTCTTTGTTGAAAACAAAATACCCACAAACTACCACATGGGTGTTACCCCCTTAAAAATTACAAGGTGATAAGGGATCTGGGGACACAAGTAGATAGTCATCTTTCCTTTGACAACCATGTTGCCAAAGTGATTGGGAGATCCTATGTGGCCCACCTAATCAACAAAGGGTTTGCATCAGAATCCAAAGAGGTAGTGTTGGCACTCTACTCTTACATCATCAGACCCATCATTGAGTACAGTGCACCATTTTGGATGTACTCGACTTAGCATATCCAGCAGCTGTAGAGACCACATAGGTACCTCACCAAGAGGATTACTGGCCTCAAACAGTTGTGTTATGCAACATAGCTGGTAAAACTAAATCTGTTCTTCGTTGTGTACCGCCTACTCAGAAGCACACTCTGCCTAACATACAGAGCCATGTCCAACACATAACTGCTGAACATGCTCCATCTACACATAACAACATTGAGTCACCCTACACATTCCAGGGATATAAACCTCATCAGAACGATGAATACAACATGCTGGTGGGATAGGGTACCATCCCAGACACTTGCCTTACTGTGGAACAGAGTTCCAATGTACATCAGACAGAACCCCTCGCTGACACTCTTCAATTGGAACCTTGATGAGTGGATGGGAAACAGACAGTTCATGCCAGGCATCACATCAGCAGCCCCACTAGAAAGGGGCTTAGGGTACTAACTATTAGAACTAGGCCTTGGGAGACTACCCAATGGTGTGATGAAAGCTGCACAACTTGCATAGGCTGATATATGCCTTCGTGGAGATAGTCTACTACATACCTATGGACCTATGTGCCAGGTACATGTCTACAGATAGTAGATGTGTACTTCATTGTATGGTCATGTTGTACAGCAGACACATAGACCACATACACCGTAATGCTTACAGATACTGGTGGCTGTTATGTACAGTGGGAGAGATGTGCACCTCATGTGTTTCATGCCAGTGGGATGTGTGCTGGGTGGGACAGTCCTGGATGGCTCCGTGTCATTGTCACCCTCTTACACACATCTCTGCCCATCCATCTTTGGCTTATTATACTGTGATCCCCCTATACATATATATATATATATATATATATATATATATATATATATATATATATATATATTAGTATGGCCAGAGTGTGCAGCTATCAACACTCATGGAGTTAGTCCCCTAGGCCTCTGTGTAGTAGAGCTGATGAAGTGATCCATGGTGTGACAGTTCAGTTTCACATACACTCATCAAGACTCCTCTGGAAGAGTGTCAGTGAGGGTCTCGGCTTAATGTCGGTTGGGAGCCTGTTCCAAAGTGAGGGAAGTCTGTGAGTTAGTCATGTATCCCTCCAACATGTTCTATTTAATGTTGTGATGATGATATCCCTAGAGCATGTCATACAGTGAGCTTGGGTTTACTTCAGATAGCACATGTACATCAGTTCTGCATTGGACATGGACCTGTCTGTTGGGCAGAGATCTCCTGAGTAGACAGTATGCAACAGAGTACAGATTGAGTTAAATTCAGTCTGGTTGCATGGAGCAACTGTTTGAGGCCAGTAATCCTCTTATTGAGGTACTTCAGTGGTCTTTCCAGCTGCTGAAGGTGCTTATTCAGATTCATCGCAAGTGTGTTGTGGTACTCTCTGATGGGTCTGATGACTGATGAGTCGAGAGAACCTCCTTTGACCTACATGCAAAGTCCTTGGCAGTTTGTGGGAACACATAGCATGACTTTCTAACCAGTTTGTGAATATGTTTCTGGAAGTAGAGATGACTATCCACATGTGTCCATAGATCCATTATTATCACCTCCATATTTAGGGTGTTGGCACCTATGTGGTATTTGTATGACTGTAGCTCGAGGGCATAATTTTTACACCACATATGTCTGACTGAGACCCTTTTTAAGGATGTCTCTGTTGTCCCACACATCAATTATGACAACTTTTTTGCAGTCATCCACAAACTTTGCTAAACATAGCCATCGTGTGCTTGACTGTATTTCTGAAATGTATACACCAGACAGGAGGGGTCCCAGGACTGAGCCTTGGGGGACAGCGGTTGTTACCAGCTTGAACAGGAGACCACAATTCTAACCTTGTGTGATCTATATGTGCCCCAGTTGGCAATCCATCAGATGACATACATATTTATGCACTGTTTGTTGATTTTGTGGATACGACATGTGTCTGGGATTTTGGAAGAGGGCTTTCCAAGGTCTATGTGGGAGGTGTGTAGCTCATTTCATTGATGTATGTCCTGGGTGACTGCCTTGAAAACAGTCTAGCAGGTTTGGGAACCATGATCTGCCCCTGACCATACCAAAATTGGTAGGGTTGGGTGTTTGTAGGCTCACAATAGCTCTATTCATGAGTTCCATCATGATGGACTCCATGGCCTAGCAGATCAGGCTTAATAGGCTTATAAGACAATAGTTCCCATGGTCTGTTGTACACCAACACTTGTGGAGTGTGCCAAACATTGCTGTAACGCATTCAACAGTTTCATATCCTGTACAGTGGGTGAGTCTCAACAGACTGTTCAGGTGCAGGGTCTGTTTGTTTTGGAGTTCACATATGACACAGCTAAGGAAGCCATGTCATCCCATAGACGTCATGTTTTTAGGTTTGGAAAGTGCTGTTTAACCATTGTATATGTGATTTCTGGGTTTTCACAGTCTCCAGGTATGATAATGGGCACTTTTGTCAGTGAGAGGGGGGTAAATATGTATGAACCTGTCTGACAAGATGTTGGAAGTGTCACTCATGTACATGTCTTCATTTACAGTTTGCACTGACTCAGAACATATATGTGTTTACATTGATATTTATGACATTGCGAAAGAAAGCTTCATGGTTCTCTATGGACTCTTTGACAATATTTTTGCCAGAACATGGATTGGATAATGTTAGGAGTGCTCATTGTTTATTGATGATACTGATCGGAGATTTATTGGTCTTTTTTGAATTGTCACTTTCTCTGAACATGTTCAGTACTTGTAGTACACAGATTGATTATGACAGGAGTCCAATATATTATATGGGTCTATTTTCATATCACTGTGTGTGCAAGTCAAGATTGGTGAATAGTAACATGTTTCTGGGGTGAGAACTGCAACTGCCAGATAAGTGTGGCCCTCTGCTGTACTCAGACATGGCCTAAGTGTGTGAGTATGCCCAGTATGACCTTTCAGTATGTTGTTGACTGACATTTGCTTCGTTTATTGAAGTGTGTGAGTATGCCCATTATGACCTTTCAGTATGTTGCTGAGTGAGATTTGCTAAATTTGTTGAAGTGTGTGAGCATATCCAATATGGACATATATACTATATGTGTGCGAAAAATCAAGTTGTTTTTACTTCAGGGCTCACCTTTGTGTTGTACATTGACAGGAAGCACGCTGTGCCTGCAGGGCTTCCATGAGTCGCTTTGTATAGACCTATCAACATTTATACATACAGGGGGGACAGCTATTATTTGTACATTTCTACCCAGGGGGCACACCTGCTTGTTACTGTGGGTGTACATTGGATGAAGGGTTGACCTGACACTTATACACATTTGCTAGGCCTGCACTGCTATGTCAGGTACTCCATTTCAGTCTGTACTGTTGCCTATCGTACTGGCTTGAGGCATACTACTGTACTACAGAACTTAGCTTTCAATTTCACGTATATTAGTTTGTGACTTCATAGCCTACCCAGCCCACATCACACTGCTTGGCCTGCTGTTATCTGTCTGCATAGGCCTGGGGGGAAGTTCAGAGGGCATGATACTGCATTTGTTTGTGTTTACATTAGTCTACAATTGCCCTGCTGTCTGTGCCAGTGAAATGCTGTCATGGCTTAGTGGTACAGTACTGTGACTATAGTGCACAGTATCATGAGTTTGAGCCCTGTCACTGCTTTTTATTTTCCTGCTGGGCAGACCTGACTGGTTAAGGAACAGTAAAGCAGGTGTGAGCGTGTTTACCCAGCTTTGCTCGACTTTGCCCAACATTGCCCATCATTGCTCAATGTTGCCCAACGTTGCGCTAGTTTACGCGGCGCGCAGCTCCACACAATTATGCTTAAATATGCTAAATAGTGGTAAAATGTGCTTAACACTGCTTTATATTGCTTAATATAGGACAATCATGCCTCAGGTGGTGCTGCAGGCCTGCCTATGTTGGATGCACATAATACACTCCCTATACATGTTTGAAACAGGTAGTGTCAAGTTAGGCATCCCTTTTATTGTATGTGCGAGTCAGAGAGAGGTGTCATTTCCAGGGTTCCTACTGAGTCAGTGTATGTGCTATGTGTTGCCTCTTTGCCAAGGCCAGGGCATACTGGGCACACCTCCTTCTGCCTACTGGGGCAGGCTCGGGTTGTTCCTCCTCCAAGTCACGCTGTGTCTGTGCAGGCCTTGGCAATGGTGGGGACTGTTTGGCCCTGCCCCATGCTGTTCCTGCTGCAGCTGTTTTTGCAGGATCATATTGTGTAGCATGGCACATACCATGACAATTTGGGTACATGTAGTTGGTGAGTACTGCAAGGCTCCACCGGATGTTTCCAGGCACCGGAACCATGACTTGAGCATCCCAAACACATGCTCAATAATGTTTCTTGTTTGTGCATGTGCCTCATTATGGAGTTCTTGTTCGGGTGTGTGTGCATTTCTGATGGGTGTCATCAGCCACGGCTCCAGTGCGTATCCAACATCCCCCACTAGGTGACCGTCAGGGATGTCCCCACTGGCAAATCTCTGGTACAGCTGCGTCAGATGCCAGATGTGGGAATCGTAATAGCTTCCAGGGCAGCCAGCGCACACATCCATTATTATGCCCTGGGCATTGCACATGACCTGGCAGTTGATGGAGGGGAAGCCCTTGCAGTTGATGTAGACCCTACCCAGCTCACCGGGTGGTGCTTTGATGTGTATGTGCATGCAGTCTATTGCACCCATCACCTCAGGGTATTCCGCTATTTGGTGGAAAAGACACATATTGCTGGCGAATGCCTCACTGGAATTGGGGAAATATACATGCTCACTGACATGTGCTGACATGGCATCCAGGAACTGGTGCAGTACCCTGGATGCTGATGCCTGTGAAACCCCCAATCATATCACCAGTTGGTCTCTGGAAGGTACCTGTAGCTAGTATTCATAGGCCAGCACATACCTTGGTATTCACTGGGATGGGTTCCCCTCTGTTGGTTCTTTGTGTGAGGCATGGCCGGCACAGCTCAACAATTTGCTGCAGGAGGTCTCTGTCCATTCTATAGCGCTCCACTATCTCCAGCTCATGTAGCCCCTGCTAGGTTACCCTGGGTCTGTACACTCTTCTCAGTTTCCTCACTGTGGGTTGCTCAGCAGCATTCACAACATCACCACCCTCAGCACCTTGCACATGTTGGTTTATAATAGCAATGGCAGCCCCTAACATTTTGTCAGCCTTAAGCTTTTTGAGTTTTCACTCTTTCTAAACTGCAGTGTTGCAGAGTTCTTGTGTAAAAACAGGTTAGACTGCTGTTTGCAGAGTTTAAATTGCTGGGCTGGGCTAGTCGACTGCCTGTGTAATTGGCTGATTGTGATATATTTCACCTGGCAGCTCTGCTAGTTCTCCTTGGTTAACTTCCTACTATTTCTTTTCCTTCCTTTTCCCTTTCTGTTTTCACAAGGGGTAACGGCGTTCAAACAAGCGCACACGTGAGCACACAAGTGCACATGTGCGCACACAAGCACACACTCGCCTACACACATGCACACGCTGTGTGCCCGTTTGCAAGAGTTTTCAGATATATTCACGGCGTACACCTTTGGTTTCTTGTTTTCAGCTAGTAACACTGTTAACACGCCTCTTGCAATCCTGAGCAACTCAGGGCTAACATAAGCCACTGTGCTCCAATCACCTTACAGTCTTTCAGACATAACCCCCTCATGATGTCACCTTTCTTCTACTCTACTACTCCCCTACTCCTACACTTACACTCTAGGGACATGACTCACATGCCAGGGAAAATTGGGATTCACTAACCTTATCCTCATTTGCATAGGATTGCCTACTAATGCTTGGTTACATCTCTCACACTGAGCTTCCCCCCTTAGCAACTGCTACTCAGTGGCCATGTTGTTTGCAGCCTACCATTCACCTGCATGGCAGAACAAACTTTTGAGTGTAAATGCACATTTGTGGCTATTTATCCTTTTTTTTCTTTTTATTTAAAGCGCAGCATGTTTGCGCAATGCTGCGCTACGCTTAAACATCGGCGATCGGGGGGAAAAATTAACATTGGATTTTAAGAATTTACAACTTTTGCAAATGACAATGGCCGTATATTTGGCCATTGGCATGCTTCCTTAACTAGATGCATCCTTTATTTGGAGCTGTCATACCAACGGAGTACATTTCTGCAGATAACACTACTCTTACATGGATAGGTTTCTGGTTCCTGGATTGCAAATTTACCTAATCTGCATAGCTTTCATCAGCAAATGAGGTAATTTGCATACCATAACACTGTCCGTGCAAGAGTAGCTTTAGAAGCTCTCATGCACGCCCCTACCGGCTATTGCTCAATCGCTCGGCAGACATATTGCCTGTCTGCCATCTTACACTGTTCTTACACTCCAAGCAAGCCTTCGTAAATCCAGCCCTACATCACTGCCTTTTTCACAGTGCTCAATAACAGTAAGTGCTTTGTAGCTTAGAAAGCCATCAAAACCCTTAGCTCTATTTTTTATGTAATTAATTGTACACAGAGCAGATAAAACTCCTTGTATTACAAGAATTATGATGGGGTCCAATCTTACCCAGTACCATATATACATACATATATATATATATATATATATATATATATATATATATATATATATATATACATACATGCCAAGATTCACCTCTTGGACATCACTTTTGAAGTGGATTCCTTGGTATCTGTGGCTCAAACACATTATAAGTCATTTATTGAACAGTGTTGTGATCATAATCCTCTATTCTGAATACCACAGAGGATAGTACAAGGAAGGCCCTATGAAAGGGTCAAAGTCTCAAAGGACTGAATCCTACTTGGGATCTTTTGGCTTTAAAAAGCTAGACTTATATCAAGCCACACTTTTAACAAAGACTGTGATACTGGGGGATGTGAAGTTGATCATAAAGGAACAGCAGTTTGGGAGGACACCTGTGCCAGGTGCTATACCAACATATGTAGGCAAGTACGGAAAGAAGAACTTCCATAGGTTTAATGGAATTATCAAGTTATGTTATGACAACAGATCATACCCCAGAGTTATGGATGTAAGCCACTGTCACACTCAAGCCTGGAAAGACCTCACTCAAGTCAGTTCAAAAAACTGCCTCTGCACTGAGACAAGATTATAAATTATTTATGTACTAATTGTATAAAGATAAACAAATATACTCTCTAAACTTATACATTATGATTAGACTGTGTTTATCTTTGGAAGAACAACTTTTGACAATTTCATTAAAACTTCTTTAGTAAGACAGAATATAACCAGATCAGGTAAGCCATTACTGGTGGCTAGTACTGATGCATTAAAACATTTGAGCATGCAAGCCAGACATTTCTCTTTATTGCTGTAAGGCACATGGATTCCTTTGATGACACTGAAAATGGATGCTAAGTCTAGAATAAAAGTGGGTATAGACCTTTCAAGGATGCTGGGCATAAACAGTGGTAGAAGACAAGGATGCTGACGTTTCACTTACAGTTTGCATTATATTTAGAACTACTAGCCATAAGATTAACAGACTGAGCATTTAAGAAGGTACTCAGGAAGAGATAAGATAAGCAAAAATGAATAATACATGGATGATCTCTTAGGCTACATAATACATAGATGATTTCTTGAGAAACATTCTAACCCTGGTAAAGATTTATGGATAGCCTTTTTTTTAGAATTAGGGGATTGGTATAAAGGCTAAGGTGTTTACCCCCCCCAGGACACAAGGTACAGAGTTTGATTCTCATCTTTGAAAGATTAACTTGATTAGGATCAAAATGGTCCACAAGAACAGCTAGCCAATACGTATCTATGAATTAAAGCAATTTTGTGAGCTTTCAGCATACAAGATTAAAAATATATATATATATATATATATATATATATATATATATATATATATACATATATATATATACATATATACATATATATATATATATATATATATATATATATATATATATATATATATATATATATATATATATATATATATATATATATATATATATATATGTGTATATATGGGTCCACTATGTAATTTTGAAATACTGAAATCCCGAATTTCAGTATTTCGAAATTACATAGCCGAAAACCCAAGCACAACTCACAATTCCTAAAACACATAACTGTGAAATTGAAAATTCCGAAACTACACTACACACATAAACAAACACAACCTCCCCACAATCAAATAAATGCTTCTACACTGCCCCCCACACTCCCCTACTTGTATATTCTAACTCCGAGATTGCACAGAAACACAAATGAAACTCACACACAAACATCTTACAGTCCCTCACACACATCACAGTCACAACACATACTTACACTCACTAAAGCCCCTAACCAACACACTTACACACACAAACTTACCTAAATTCAACCCAAACATCCACACACCGCACCAGTGGAAGCAAAAATTCAACATCTCCGTGCTTCAGGATTTTGAAATTCGTGCTTCTGCCGGTTTCAGAACTTTGTGTTTTCGACTATGTAATTTCGAAATACTGAATTTCAGGATTTCAGTATTTCGAAATTACATAGTGGACCCATATATATATATATATATATATATATATATATATATATATATATATATATATTTATATTTATATTTATATATATATATATATATATATATATATATATATATATATATATACATATATAAATATATTTATACAAACTTATTATAGAACAAGTTCAGAAATAATAAGGGAATGCCCATTTCTGAAGGACTTTGTTTATATTATTTACTTTCAACTAGAACTGACTTGTTCCTTACCACCATCAGCTGTATTAATTTATAAGGCTATCTTAGACAAATCTTATCTTAGTCAGGAGTATAAGGAGATGAGGAGCATGGCAAAGAGAGAGGTGGTGAAGGCTAAGGATAAGGCATATTGAGAGTTGTATGAAAGGTTGGACACTAAAGAGGGAGAAAAGGACCTGTACCAATTGACTAGACAGAGGGACTGAGCTGGGAAAGATGTGCAGCAAGTAAGGGTGATAAAGGATATAGAGGGAAATGTACTCACAAGCGAGGAGATTGTGTTGAGCAGATGGAAAGAGTACTTTGAGGGGCTGATGAAGGAAGAGAATAAGAGAGAGAGAAGGTTGGATGATGTGGGGACAGTGAATCAGAAAGTGCAACAGATTAGCAAGGAGGAAGTAAGGACAGCTATGAAGAGGATGGAAAGGCTGTTGGTCCAGATGACATACCAGTGAAAGCATGGAGGTGCTTAGGAGAAATGGCAGTGAAGTTTTTAACCAGATTGTTTAATGAAATCTTGTAAAGTCAGAGGATGCCTGAGGAGTGGAGAAAAAGTGTTTTTGTACCTATTTTTAAGAATAAGGGTGATGTGCAGAGTTGTAGTAACTACAGAGGGATAAAACTGATCAGTCACAGCTTGAAGTTATGGGAAAGAGTAGTGGAAGCTAGGTTGAAAAAGGAGGTGGTGATTAGCGATCAGCAGTATGGTTTCATGCCGGGAAAGAGCACTACAGATTCAATGTTTGCTCTGAAAGTGTTGATAGAGAAATATAGAGAAGGTCAGAAGGAGTTGCAGTGTGTCTTTGCAGACTTGGAGAAAGCATATGATAGGGTGCCTAGAGAGGAGTTGTGGTATTGTATGAGGAAGTCAAGAGTGGCAGAGAAGTATGTAAGAATGATACAGGATATATACGAGGGTAGTGTGATAGTGGTAAAGTCTGCAGTGGGAGTGACAGATCCGTTTAAGGTGGAGGTGGGATTACATCAAGGATCAGCTCTGAGCCCTTTCTTATTTGCAATGGTGATGGACAGGTTGACAGATGAGATCAGACAGGAAGCCCCATGGACTATGATGTTTGCAGATGAAATTGTGATCTGTAGTGAGAGTAGGGACCAGGTTGACGAGACCCTGGAGAGGTGGAGATATGCCCTAGAGAAGAGAGGAATAAAGGTCAGCAGGACTAAGACAAAATATGTGTGTGTGTGGATGAGAGGGAGGATAGAGGAATGGTGAGCATGCAGGGAGTAGAGTTGGTGAAGGTGGATGCATTTAAGTACTTGGGATCAGCAGTTCAGAGTAATAATGAGTGTGAAAGAGAGGTGAAGAAGAGAGTACAGGCAGGGTGGAATTGGTGGAGAAGAGTGTCAGGAGTGATTTGTGACATATGGGTACCAATAAGAGTGAAAGGGAAGGTCTACAAGAGGGTCATGAGACCAGCTATGTTGTATGGGTTGGACACGGTGGCATTGACAAAAAGGCAGGAGTCAGAGCTGGAAGTGGCAGAGTTAAAGATGTTAAGATTTGCACTGGGTGTGACAAGGATGGACAGGATTAGGAATCAGTATATTAGAGTGTCAGCTCAGGTTGGACGGTTTGGACACAAAGTCAAAGAGTAGAGATTGCGTTGGCTTGGACATGTGCTGAGGAGAGATGATGGGTATATTGGGAAAAGGATGCTAGGGATGGAGCTGCCAGGTAAGAGGAAAAGAGGAAGGTCCAAGATAAAGTTTATGGATGTGATGAGGGAGGACATGCAGGTGGTTGGTGTGTCAGAGCAATATGCAGAGGACAGGAAGAAATTGAAACAGATGATCCGCTGTGGTGACCCCTAATGGGAACTGCCGAAAGAGAAGAAGATCTTAGACAATATTTGGATTGCTTTAGAAGATGGAAAAGAGTATGTTTGCATATGTTGCAAGGAGTACATGCTTTATGCAAGTTTGTTTTACCTCTGTTTCTCTATGTTCCATAAAATCTACATAGCTTTCCACTATCAAATTTCATGTTTATATTAAAATGTACTTATTGATTTCCTTTTGCAAGGTGACAAATCATGTGTTAACTGGAAGATTCAAATATTACCTTTACTGCAAGGTGGGTTGGCAATCCATGATTTTGAACTATGCACAAAAACAGTACAGGCAAAAGTATTATCAGGTTGTCAAAGATGAACTTTATGATCACCTAGAAAGACATAATGTTGAGGAAGATCAGAGCGTTAGAGGTACTGTATAAGGATTTTGAAAGGAAAAAGACAAAGAGGGTGAGCGAGAGAGAGATAAACGGTGGAACTCCAGATGTGATATTAAAGATTTAAGTGGAGCTGGCTGAATGGTTAAAGAGGCAAATACAGAAGGATGGAGGAGAGAAATATCACCAGTAAACATAGTTAAGTATCTCAGACCTCTCAGGATGGGTGTAGACAAGAAATCAAAAGTGATGTGATTTAGAATATTGGAAACAAGTGATGAATGCATAGAAACCTTTCAGACTGGAGCATGTTGAAGCTAGCTATGGGGAAAAGAGGTGCCGGGAAGTGTTGTATGGGCAGCTGATTACAATTACTAAACAAATTCCATTCTACTCACTGATGAAGGAAGATTGTTCCCCATGAGACAACTTGGTAATGGGAACAAAAAACTGAAAGTCAATAAAATTCTGGTGGGTGTCAGCCAAGGAGAAATTAATATATTTAGACTGAAAGAGGAAAGGAAATGAGAAACACATATTACAAAAAAGTTGGGTAGTGATAATCTCTACTCCTAGATATAATACTAGGTCCAGAATGTTTAAATTGTCTCCACGGTAATGATTGCTTAAGTAACTTTAGAGTATATACCTCCAAGGATGGCAACGCTGTTTATTTTTGTCTTACCTTGTTGCTACAAGTAGGATGTGCTAGGGGCTGAAAAGCATATGTTTTGGAATTGTAGAATTCTTAATTAAATAACTGAACTACAGAACTTATGTTATTGTCCCTGTGATGGTGATGCTGAGTGATGTAGGTCTGACTTTAACCAAGATAAGCCAAGTTCAATTTGTGGCTAGTACACATACTGACATGGACAAGAAGGATGAGTGTACTCATCCTGAGGGGGTGAAGTGAGATGAAGTGGTAGTTTGCTTGTCATGTCTTGGTGGAGACTGAGGCTTGAAGCAATTGCCAGGCTGGCATGGGGGCAGATCAACTAAGGAGAAGACAGGACTCCACTCAAGGTACACCTCATTGCCTGCAAAGTGTACCTGATGTACATCATTTAGATAAGAGTGCTTAGGTCAATGAAAAGCCAGGTCAGTAATATTGATGGATCTGCAGGTACTGCTCTGCTCCACTTCCTGGACACTGCTCTTACACGCCTCTTCCCACACTGCTGATGCTCACTAAAGCAGAGGAGAGTACTGGGTAAAAGCTGCTCTTCATTTCTTCTTCCCAGTGGCGCAGTGCCCCCAAAATTAAGGCAGAGGAGTACCAATACTGGATGTGGGACCAGTTATGTAGCTCATGGTAAGTGTGCAGCCTGGAGTCCTAAAAATTAATAACTAATAATAAGATAACATTTCTAAAAGGGACTTCTTCCAAAGAACAAGGGCATAATTTTGTTGGACAGGGTCAGATATAGCGTTGTATAATTTTTTGATATAAGCTACAAGGAAGGTGACTGTGACACAAAAATGGAAGCAATTTATAGCACCAAAAAAGGGATGATGTGATTGTGATAATGTGGCAAATAGAAGATTTGTAGCCATTAGCAAAGGATTCTAAGATTAAATAAAAGATACTGAATAAATGAATGGAGTTGTCTTTGGCAAAGACAATGAATTTCTGACACAATAACAGGAAACGATATATAATAGTGGGGGAGATCACTGCCTTAGTAAAGGTCTGTACTCAGTAAGGGATGAAAAGGTCATATAAAAATTGAACACTGAAATGGAGTTTGGGAGTTGTAAAGCAGTGTATATGAGGCTGTATAAATAGTTATTTGTGTGTTGACTGATATACATGACTGTCACTTGTTAAATAACGTAGTTTTTGTTTGACTATTTATTGCTTAATAAATTTAATTTTTTTTCAGAAAAAAAGATTCACAGACTCATATAAAATGATGAATAACTGAAACAGCACTTACTCTTATTATTTATAACTTCCTCATATTGCAGGATCAAGGCTTGCAGTCCGTCCTACTCACTTAGTGGGTTTGATACTGAGCATCGTGACATACAGGCACTTGAAATTTAAATGTGGACTTCCCTGCACTTTTCTCATGTGTTGTGATACATTTCTTAGAAAACCTCTGGTGGACTGTGATGGGCCTCATGATTTGATATGGTCAGTGTTCAAAATGCATATGCTGAATCTTTGTGAATTGCTGCAAGAGGGTTATTAATTAACAGTGTTATTTTGTTACTATATTCATACACCTGTACTTTACTCAACAGTCTGTACTTGGTCTTATTAATCTTGAGGACTACCCAATTGACTTGCATTTTTTTATTTTTATTTTTTTGCAAAATAAGGATCCAAACACCTTAAAACAAGGATAGATATATAAATAGATAGACAGATAGATAGATAGATAGATAGATAGATAGATAGATAGATAGATAGATAGATAGATAGGTAGACAGACAGAATATGTCAATGAACAGTTTATTCACTGATTTGAGTAATTCTCCAGTTTAGAACTTGGATTTCATAAAGTTCATTTTGATATTTAACCTTAGTCTCTGGAGCAATTAACAACAAAATATGTGTGGATTGTGTGAGAAAACAATTTATACAGTTGGGCATGACAGTGGAAAAATGTAGGAGACCAATTCTGAATCAAGAGTGGTGGTGGTAGTGGTGGTGACAGCTGGCACAGCACTCAGAACCCATTTAAATAATGGGGAAAAGAGAGGTGTTGATGATGATGATTAAATTTGTTAGTAAAGATTATGTTTCTTTGAGAAAGGTACACATTATGGACACTGGCGAGTGCAAATCTTTACAGGCCTGTATTTTTTCTGCAACAAATTCATCACACACCACTGCCATTAAATCTGACACACTTAAGTTTAAAAATACAATTTCTAATAGTTTTTCTGACCATTCCTTAAACAAGCTGCATTTCTTTCAGGAATAATTTTGGAGAAACTCGAACTCAAATACTGTCTTAAATTTCTCTGCTGTAAATAAACTTTTTACTTTGCAGAGGCTAAAGTTATAGATAGATAGAGAGATAGATAGATAGATAGATAGATAGATAGATAGATAGACAAATAGATATGTATATATACGATTTATAATATTTACCTGCTCATATAAAAATGTCTTTTACATGCGCTATATCATTATTCTATTTGATATATTGAACTTAGACAATTTATACCTATTTGATTATTGGTATAAAAATGAGGAGTATGGGTCAATCAGCAGAGGTATTCAGATACCTTAGTTTTACTTACCTGTACCTACAAGTGCCAGTGGATAAGAAATGCCATTGTCTCTTGAAAATGTGATAGCATTTCCTAGAGGGCATGAAAGGAAAATGTTAAGAATTAATTTTAAGATAAATCAATCCGCAGCCAAACAAGCAGACTGACAAACAAACAAACAAATCATCTGAATATTTTTGTTAGGGACAGTTTCAGGAAACAGTTAAAATTACTTGTTCCCATGACAAAGATGTGAATTATATTACCATTAGTAAGGGAAGCACTACTTTACGAATAAAGCTTGTTATTTCATTCACTTTCAAATGATATGCCTGGTAGTTAATATAGAGATGAAAGGCAATAACCTGCTTCCTAAAGTCATGGGTTTAAGGTTTGCTTCCTTTGGGTCTATATTATATGCTCGAAGAGACTTTTCTTCGAACATATAATTATCAACACATAAAGAGCAAACGCACTCAAGTGGGAATGACCACATCCATTAATTTTTTCCTTGGGAAAAAATTCAGTTTGCCGTTATCAGGAATTACCCTTTTCCCCAATGTAGAGTGATCTCGGAGTTGGTATATTTAGTTAAGGGGCTGTGGGGGCACAGCCCCCCATGTTGAAGGGTGTGGGGGCAAAGTCCCCCACTTGATTAAGGTTTTGAAGTTTGTGTTTTTTGTATGGCCCCATGAATTTTTTGCTTGGAAAAAATTCATGGACATGGCCGTTCACGCTTTAGAGCGTTCAGTCTTTATGTGTCGATGATTATATGTTTGAAGAAAAGTCTCTTCAAGCATATAATATAGACCCGCTTACTTCTACCATCATTTGTCTACTGTATGACTTTCTGCAAGACCTTTATCTAAATATTGCTCACAGGTCCCCTAAGAAAAAGTACATTTGTGACCAGTGGGCTTACCCAGTTAACAAATGTATAAAATAAACAAAATAAGAAAATGTCATACAAAGTATCTAAATATAAACTTTTTTTATGATGGTGAGCTTCAGTTTCATCCAGATTACAATAAAGATGTTTCCTGAATGATGTATATACCAGTCCAGGATGGTTACTTGAGTAATTTGCTACCAGTGGACCATAAGTAGCACAGAAAACCTACTGCATGTATCCGTGAAGAGGTGAATGGAAGCCTGTAACAGCTAGTATTGGTGTTGAGTTTGGAAGAGTTTGGTATAATCATGATAAAATAAATTCAGACTCAGATTGAGGACAGTTCATTTTAAAGAAATTCTAAGGAATGCACATATTAATTACCTTTGTGACTTGGTGGTGACAACAAGATCCGCAGCACACAAGCAGGACTTCAGAAAGAGATACAAGCTTGTTGGCCATTCCTAGTTACAACCATCTCAGTGTTGTTTCTGTGTTAAATGCTAGTTTCCAAAAACGTCATTCACAAGAATGGCAAAATGCTACCATATGAATGGTTCTTTTTATCCTTCTTAGATCTGATGGTGCACTGTCCTCAAATGTTTCTGCATAAAAAAGAGTTTGAAATATGGTGCTATAAATTTACTTCTGTCACTATGAACTTCATGCCTTTGAGTATCATTTGTCATACTGCTTTGGAGGTTCTGAAGACAGTCTAGTTAGATTAACATTTCTTGTTAAGTAAATTTAAACTAACTCCTAATTGCAGCATAGAAAAATATATGTAAAACTCCATTTCACAGAAGCGGACATAAATTACATAGTCAAATAAAATAATAACCTGTTTGCCAATGTCTAATACTTTGAAGATTGCCAAGCTCAGAGAAAAGGTAATATGTTAAACCATTTGTTCTCTTTCCTGAATTTATGTGATTATAGTGGAGGTATATATATATATATATATATATATATATATATATATATATATAAAGGTAATATGTTAAATCATTTGTTCTCTTTCCTGAATTTATGTGATTATAGTGGAGGTATATATATATATATATATATATATATATATATATATATATATATATATATATATATATAAATAATATGTTAAACCATTTGTTCTCGTTCCTGAATTTATGTGATTATAGTGGAGGTATATATATATAAATATATATATATATATATATATATATATATATATATATATATATATATATATATATCTAAGTAAGGACATTCAAAGAACTTACTCATGGAAACAATCACTTTTAGTGCTTGTATTGATTTTTTTTTAATGTATGTGTAATATATATTTTGGAGCTAGGCTATGATAACTTAGTACTCAGAAATCATCTTTTCTCCCGCTTTATAAATGACTTATTCCAAGAACTAGCACAGCTGGATTTGATTGTCTGCATTGATGATATATTGCTACTCAAAGCTAATAAAAGCCATTCAAAGCTGCAATCCCAACTACAAAATAATTTTGTTGCTTTGTCTCAATGGTCGCTTTTCAATAAGATGTCAATTAACTCTACCAGGACAATGACTATGCTGTCTAGCACTCTTCAATGACCTAGACTACAGTAATTTTACCAAAGATACAGGTCAGCATGGCTTTACACTTCTCCTGTCAGCTGGGGTAATCTTTTTAAATTTTGCAAAAGGTTTTGTTACACTATCTCATCCATCTGCACTCAAGGCTTTCATTTTTTTTATCACTTTAGCCCATGCTTGATTGGGTGGATTGAAAACTGGCTTACTGTACACACCCAATGCATTACTCTACATATTATTAGTTGTAGATACTAACCCACATTTATTGGTGTTCCCAAAAATCAGTTTTGGGCCTCATTTTGTTTAATTTATCTTTTGTTAAAATACCACCCTGTAATTCATGAAAAATTGGATTTTCTGTTACATCATGGGATACAATAGATGTAATTAACAGCTGTCTGGTACCTCTTACAAACTGAACAAAAACTGTAGGTGTAACTTCAACACAATCAAATGTACCGTAATTTATTATGAAAATTCCAGCCATGTTCTCAAATATTCCTGAATGGCGCTACATTGTTTATAAAATAATGAATCCACATTTTCTGTATGCAACTTCTTTAGTGTAGATATAGTGTCATTCCTAAGAAACTTGTTACATTTACTTATTGTTACATATTACATGCAAATATTTTTTTAGCTTTGTTAACAATGTTTCCGCTGTATAATAGGTCCATATATTAACTGCTCTCTTGGCTTGGATTGTAGCTGAAAATGATCAAAAGACCTACCCACTTACCTGCTCATTTATTTATTTATTTTAGTTTGTTTACCGGGATAGTGCACTGATCACTACAGACTGTTTGCAGGTACAGCCAGGGTGAAGAGATTTGCAAAAAAATAAAAAAAAAAAAATATATATGTATATATATATATATATATATATATATATATATATATATTATATATATATATATATATATATATATATATATATATATATATATATATAAAATAAACTAGAACAAATTTACAAACACCAAGTAATCACAGAATGTAGGTAATCCCATAGACAATTGATACAATATGTAAATAATATTGGCAGAGTAGAAAATCAAATGTGAATTAATTTTAGTTGCAAATATAAGAGGGAAACAGCAGTTGAGAATAGAGGATCAAAGTAGAAATGATGCAGGTGAGGAGGGAATTAGGTTATGTCATTAAAACAAATAAATAAATAAGCTGGTACTGTAGTGTAAGCATAGTCAGCCATGAGAAAAATAATCACAGGAAATAAAAGCCCCCCCTCATCTCACACACACACACACACACACACACACACACACACACACACACACACACACACACACGTGTGCACACACACACACACACACACCTGCCATATGCAACAATATTAAGGTTTGAAAGAGGCTAAATACTGATTTCTTCAAATGATTATTTATAAGGGGAAAGCTATTGCTCCAGTCTTGAACATATTTCTCATATGCATCCATCATAGATTTTTCTGTTATTTACACTTATCTTTAATATTTGGTTCCCTGACCTGGCAATAGCTATATCTTAGCTATAAATTCCAGGCTTAAGCTATCAAACAAAACTAGATGAGAACTTGTCTTATAAATCAGGCATAGGTCACATTTATGAAACTTAAGAACTTGTATATAGTGGTAATTCCCAAAACATTTCTTAAAAGTGTTTCCTGACCTTTTCTTTTTTCTAGTAAGTCATGATACATTTTTAAGTTATTTCAGATAGTTTGCTCAAATGCTACAAAATATAGTATTTTATTCAGTAGTCAGATCAGTGAAGTATAAAATGGCACAGTGATTTCAATGAAGGTACCAGCCATGCTGTTTACAATTAATTAAATGTGCTATACTTTCCTGACTTTGACAAGTACACACTGGACAAAGTTTAAATTATCGACGAGTAATGTCCCTAGATCTTTACTGATGGTATCACTTTTTGTAAGAACTAACACTAATGTAATTACAGTGTACGTACCTTTGACAAGCCTCATGGTGCTGTCTTTACTGACAATAAGGGAAAGGGTGCCTGCTGTATCAGGTATATATTTTTGTAGATAATTATGAAGTGCTTTGACATTATTTATTCAATTAATTATGTTATTCAATTTGTAGTCATCTTCATATTTTTATCAATAATTTATTCTGCACTTTCGTACTTGAGAAGAAAAGTCCATAAATTAGTGGATCCAAGAGAGATCCCTGTGGGATACCATTGGTAACTCTAGTAGATGGACAACTAATCCCCATCTTGACTTGTCCCATGTTACGCTGAAGCAGTATTTTACCCATTGTATTATGTATGGCTTGACATTTAATACAATTAATTTGTTAATTATTGCCTTGAATGGAATACTGTTATTTTTCCTTTTCAGAAGTAATTAAATAAAGTCTGTAGGATAAAGTTGAACTCATTGTTATATCTGTGTGAACTAATAAGAAAAGCAAATAAAACAACATACATTTTGCAGCTTAAAAAGTATTTATTTCTTCCTTTCTTTCTTGTAATCCTTAGTTTTTGTGATTCAACCATTTTCTTTGCATGTGTCTACATGCATACAGTTTTTTGTTTGTATGTGTGTGTGTGTGTGTGTGTGTGTGTGTGTGTGTGTGTGTGTGTGTGTGTGTGTGTGTGTGTTTATTTGTGTGTTGTTGTTTTGCTGTGGTTACAATTGTTGATTTTATTAACTTAGCTCTTAACAGTGTGTGTGTGTGTGTGTGTGTGTGTGTGTGTGTGTGTGTGTGTGTGTGTGTGTGTGTGTTTATGCATATGATTATTTATGCATTCTTGTTTTGTTGTTGTGGTTACTATTGTTGTTGAATTTATTAATTTAGGTCTTAACAGTGTGTGTGTGTGTGTGTGTGTGTGTGTGTGTGTGTGTGTGTGTGTGTGTGTGTGTGTGTGTGCGTGTTGATGCTGTTCTTGTTCATAGGTTCATAGGTGTGCACTAGGCTAATGTCCCTGGAGCTTTTACAAGCCTAGCCCATAGAAGTGCCCTGGCATTGTGCCGCCAGATGTTAGTTCCCAGTGCCTCTATCAAGTAGAGCCACTGGAGTGATCCCAGAGTGAAGTTTCTATTTCCCTTCCACTCATCAAAATTTATCTTGAAGAGGGTCAGTGAGGTGCTCTGCTTGACAGGTATGGGAAGTCTATTCCAGAGCATGGACAGTCTCTGGGTTATGAAACTGTCCCTCCAGCATATTCTGTTAATTGTGGTAATGATGTTGAGGTCTAGGAGCATGTGGTGTGGAGGGATTGGGATTTCTTTAGATGTAACATTTCTAACAGAGCTGGGTCAGGCATGGCTTTGTAAGTCAAGCAGAGATCACCTCATCCTCTTTGTGATGTACTTTTGTGGCCTTTCCAGCTGATGCATGTGTCTAGTGAGGTACATGCTAAATGCGGCATTATACTCGATGACTGGCCTAATGAGGGAAGAGTAGAGAGAGATGATGACCTCTTTCTTAGGTTCATAGGTTCATAGGTTCATACTAGGCTATCTGCCCTAGGGCATTTATAAGCCTAGCCAGAATGTGTTTGGCTTTCGCCACCCATTTTAAATTTATTTTGCTATGCCCTTTTTCGAGGTTAGTATACTGTGCCTCTGTCTAACAGTGACACAGAAGTGATACCCGGGGTAAACCTACAATCTCCCATCCACTCATCAAGATTCCTCTTGAAGAGAGTCAATGAGGGACTCTGCCTAACCTGGACTGGGATTTTATTCCAGAGTGAAGGGAGCCTCTGGGTTATGAATCTGTCCCTCCAGCATGTCCTATTTATTTCAGTGCTGAGATTCAAGTCTCTCGAGCGTGTAGCTCGATGGGATTTGGATTTTCTGAGGTGCAGCATGTCCATTAATTCCGGGTTGGACATGGCTTTATACGTCAGGCACAGATCGCCTCTGAACAGGCGGTGTGCCACTGAGTAGAGCTGGAGTTTCTTTAACCGGGCAGCATATGGCATCTGTTTGAGCCCTTTGATCCTCTTGATGAGGTACTTTTGGGGTCTTTCCTGTTGCTGCAGGTGTCTGGTAAGGTATATCCCAAAAGGGGCATTGTACTCAATTATGGGCCTGATGAGGGATGAGTAAAGAGGCACGATGACCTCCCCTGATCTAGATGTGAATCCCTTCATGATTAGGTGGGCTACATAAAATGTTTTTCTAACCACTTTGGCCACGTGGTTGTCAAATGAGAGATTGCTATCAACTTGGGTCCCCAGGTCCCTAATTACTTCTTCTGTACTTAATGGATTACCACCTATGTGGTAATTTTTGGCACTTTGTTTTGCCAAAGGGATGACTATACACTTTTGGCATTTAGCTTGAGGCCATGGCTCTGGCACCAGTTGTCTGTTTCTATGAGGCCCTTTTGGAGGATGCTTGTGTCGGCTGGAGAGTCGATTATAGTGCCCAGTTTGCAGTCATCTGCGAACTTGGTCAGCCACAGTCCTTCCGTGTTGGCCTGTACCTCCGAGAAATATATACCGAACAAGAGAGGTCCCAGGACTGAGCCTTGTGGGACACCACTTGTAACTGGTTTGGAGTCTGACATGGCTCCAGCAATTCTTTTTTTTTTTTTTCAAAAAACTTTTTATTGAATTTTAAAATACTGAAATAAAAATACAACAACAGCAAAATTAAAATACATATTGAAAAAAAAAAATGAAACGTTAGGAGATATTTATGATAACACAATTTTGTATGATAAATGTTTTATCTCAATGCTGTTTGAGAACATACAATAACTATCTACATCATATACAAATGTTAACCAAAGAATATATCAAAGTAGGTATAGATCTAAAATAAAGCAGGTATGAGGATATAAAGGAGACTGAGGTCTATGAATCCCAAAAGGAGAGTAGCCAACTATACACTATTAATAATATGTAACACCTTTTCTATAGCTTTGTTGATATGTGCCGACTTCTTGGGACTTTTCACTATCGTCTTCTGTGCACTAATATATGTACAGGCTAGAATTTTAAAATTATTCCAATTCAGTTTAGTACGATCTAGCCAATTTTGGGTGATATAGAGTTTTATAAGTGAACATATGTATATTAGCACTTGTGTATCCAATTTGGAGAGATAAATATTTGGTATGTGTAGTAAAGCAGTCTCCCAGGATAGGGTGGATTTATGATAACCCATTTTCTGTAAACCGACTTTTAGAGAAGTCCAAAGTTTATGTGAATGATAACAAGACCAAAAAATATGTAGAAGATCTGCATTAGGGTGAGAACAGCAAGAACATGAGGCCGATTTATTGGCATCAAATTTGTTAAGTTTAGAAGGAGTGAAATATGCATTATTATTAATCATTAGTTGAGTGTAAAAGAGTTTTTTGAAAGGCGAGTATTCTAGTGTATTTTTAATAGCTGAGAGTTTCTGATTTATAGATATATGAGAATTGTGTTTGTCCCAATAATTAGAAAAGAGGCAAACTGTATTATGAATTATCTGATTTATAAGATTATAAGAATTAGATAACATTTTCTCTGGAAGCATAAGGACTTGTATAACCACTTTATAATTAGTGATATCTGTGTTGTCTACTTTGGTGTGTAAAAACTTAGCATTGACAATATCTCTCATTTGACGTAAAATGGTTAAATAATTAGCATTAACCTTAAGAATTTTGCGTATATTAGTGAGAGTTTCATTTTTGTATTGTATCAGATCCCAAACAGTGAGATCTTTGATCAGGGGGAAATTTGAAAGATTAATAGAAGTATTATCTAAGTTAATATTAGGGTTTAAATGGAGAGGTTGCATTAATTGAAATATATTTTCTAAATTGACAAGTTTTAACAGTTCTTGAAAAGCAATATTTTTTTGTTTTAGAGAGTTAGGAATTTTTAACTTATTCATGACACCTATTGAAAGAAAAGGAAGAGCTAATGGATTAATATTTTTAGTTAAAATGTGTTGATACCATAATTTTGTCCAAATAGGGTATTGATTATATTTCTCAGTATTTATATTCAAAATAGATAATAGTTTATTGGCCGAGATAATCAAATAATAAAGATGAAAATTCGGGAGACCAAGTCCTCCCCTATTTTTAGGAGAAATTAACTTAATGTAAGAAATTCTTACTGATTTGGGAAACCATAAGAAACTAGCCAGAACTTTATTAATTTTTGAAAAAAAAGATTTTGGAATCAACTGATCCACAGCATTGAATTGAAATAGCAGTCTGGGGAGAATATTCATTTTTATTATTGCTGCTTTTGATAGAAGTGATAAATTTAGCAATTTCCATCTATTCAAATCAAGTATAATAGACGACCATACTTTAGCTAGATTATTTTGAAATGTGGGGAGACCATTATGATTTATAAGAATCCCCAAATATTTAAAATTCTGAACTATCCGGAAAGCGGAGTCTGGAAACAAATAAGATTTGTGAGCAAGTGGATTTATGGGGAGAATATGTGTTTTTTGAGTGTTAATCTGATATCCTGAGGCCTCTGAGAATCTTTCAATAGAACCAATTAGTTTTGAAAGGTCTGAGCAAGGTGTTTGAAAATATATTACAAGATCATCTGCAAAAGCCGACAAACAAACTTTAGTGTTAAGAATTCTAGGAATCTTATGGAAGGTATTTTGCGTTATATATAATAATAAAGGCTCTATATATAGATTAAATAAAAAAGGAGATAACGGGCATCCTTGCTTTGTGCCATTAATGATCTTTATACTTTTGGATATTTTCCTATTAATATAAAGAAAGGTATAGGAATTTTTATATAAAATTTTAATAACGTCTATATAGGTAGATGGTATATTGAAGCAAGACATAATGTGAAAAAGAAAATCCCAATTAACCCTATCAAAAGCCTTAGCGGCATCAAGGATCAGTGCATACATTGGGTTTGAGTCGTTTTTAGCAAAGTGTATAAGAGAATCAATTGTCAAGGTATTATCCCATGAATGTCTATGTGACATAAAGCCCGCCTGCTCCGAAGAAATCAAGAATGGTAAAACATTTTTAGTCTAAAAGCAAGTAAAGAAGCTAAGATTTTGATATCAATGTTAATCAAAGAAATAGGTCTATAATTATTAGGATCAGTTTTTTCTTTGTCCCTTTTCAAAATTAAAATGGTTTTTGAGGTGTTCCAATACAAGTCGGATATACCATAAATCATTATGTAATTAAAAATTTCAAAAAGAAGGGGTGAAAGCTCAGATGAGTAAGTTTTAAAATATTCAGGTGTGAAGCCATCTGGTCCCGGAGATTTACTAGTCTTAAGTCTACTAATGGCTTCCGATATTTCTTTAATAGTCAGTGGGGCAGAGAGTGCATTCTTTTGTTGATCGTTTAACCTAGGAAATTTAATAGAGGGCGCAAAGTTCACTATATGCTGTTTACTCCTAGGTTTATTTTCCTTTGAGTATATCTCTGAGAACAATGATGTAAAAAGCTGCATAATTTCCAGATCAGTATTATAAATCTTGTTGTTATATTTTAGTGACGAAATTCTAGGAAGAGATTGATTACATTTAATTATTCTGGCTAGCACTTTAGAAGGAACCTGTGCCCATTCAGAATATGTAGCTAAGAGCCTTTGCTCTGATATGGTAAGATTATGTTGATGTAGAAGCAATAATTCTTTTTGGGAACTTAATAATAATTCATATGCAGAGGAATTAGGACACATTCTGTATTGATTTTCCAAAATTTGAATTTTTGATTTTAACTGTAATTCTTTATTTCTATATTGTTTTTTAAAATATGATGCTTTGTTAATATACCTCTAAGGGTAGCTTTACATGCAGCCCATTGTATATCTAAAGGAATATCTGATGTGACTAAATTAAGATATGTTTCCTTTATTGTTTCAGTTATTAATTTATGTGTATTTTCATTTGATAGTAAATTGTTATTCAGTGTCCAACTATTGTATGAAGATGAATCTAGTGTATTTGAAGCCAAACTAATTCCAAGAGATATTCTAGAGTGGTCAGAAAAAAATCTGGGTTCAAGAGAGTAATCAATTTTCCTATGAGTAAGAAAGTTAGAAATAAGGAAAAAATCTAATCTTGACCATGACTTATAACATTTTGAGTAGTATGTGAAGATGTCTTTTCTGTCATACTGTGTTATGAGAGAAATAGGGTCTGTAAGGTTGAGGTCCATTATTATTTCTTCCAAAGCAATGGATGCTTGGAAATTATACGAGGAGGATCTACTAGTACGGTCAGTGTCAGGATTAATGATAGCATTCCAATCCCCCCCTAAAATAAAATAATGATCTTTAAAAGAGGAGAGAATATTATAAATTTGTAAAAAGAAGATATGTTGTTGTTCACAAGGGCTGTAAAGATTAAAAAATATAATTGGTTTATCAATGTTATGGAAACAGGAGATAATGTAACACAATCTTCCATTCACGTCATATTTCACATCAGAAATAGTTCCCTGAAAATTGTTTTTAATTATAATGGCCACCCCACTTGATTTTGTACTATTACCAGCTGCTACTATCATTTTAATCCATTTCTTGTTTTTTTCTTTATCAAGGTCTTCTCTATTTAGGTGTGTCTCTTGTAGGAAGCAAATATTAGCCTGGGATTTAAATAGAAGATGAAATAGTAGGGATCTCTTGTTTTTATTTTGTAATCCTCTCACATTCCATGAGTCAATATTTAAGGTCATACTATTAAATAAAAATAGATGTATAACATATATCTAAGGTTTGACAAAATGTAATATTAACTATAAACCTCAGTTCCTTATATTTATTATAATGTATCTTGATGTCTCCCAAAAAGATTGTTATAAAGATCCTATAATATTCCTTCCCAAGTACCCCGGTGCCTAACCACCCACCCCTGCTAGAGAAGAAAAATATAAATGATTCAAGTAAGTGATTTTGGTTAACACTATCAATATCAATTGCATCAAATTAGCATAATAAACTTTGTATAAAAGCCTAACTAAACAAAAAAACATTATTATAATATCAAACATATTTACATATCTAACTAAATTCAAGATGTCCAACATACTCAATCCCTACTCACGTATTTAGTATACAAGCTCCAATTTTAAGTAAAATATACAGCAATTTAAAGAATTTCCTCAACATCACATTCCAGATATTAAAATGAATCAAATTTATATAAATTACCATGTATGAAAAGTATAAGAAAGATAAATTTAACATTACTCTATATATAATACCTTCTGTAAAACTAATATTGATTGTATCAAACATAAAATGATGTTTTGGTTATGTAAGAAATAACTATATATGTAGCAGAACAAGATGAATTAAATTTAAGCAAATAATCATACAGTAAAATACATCATATTTCACTTTAATGATATTGTGAATAAATATGACAGTAAAATCTAACTCACAGCATAAATATATGAAACATGGTTCCAGAAACAGACATGTCTGTATCTCAAGAAACACATTTCACCTATCAATCCCAAAATAAATAAATGTGTCAATCAAAAAAAAAAGATTAAAAAACTGTAACACTATGAATTGTATAGTTGAGAGACATTTCTTAAATTTAAAAGAGCAGTAAACTAGCAAGAAATGCACTCTACAATTCTCCTGTATGCACACATAAAATTATTTAAACAAAACATTTAAGCCTGAATAGGAAGACAGAATTATTATACAGTACATATATATATACATCTATATCATGTTCCTATTACAACACATGACCCATTATATATTTGTTTAGCGTTTTATCTAAATATTCACGTGTGAAAATCAACTTGCATATAATACCCCCGTATTGCTTTCATACTATGCGCATGTTATATGAAAAACAAATAATCTTACCAGATATCAAAACAGTTCACTTTGACTTGAAAATAAACTAATATATACATTAAATATAAATTGTACCTTGAAAATAGATGTAGCAGAGCTATTTCTGGACCTATAAAGGCAATTTCCACCATTTCTTCCATAAAAGTAGAATCACGCTAAAACGAGAAAGTATCATGTAAACAGCATTTGACTAGAGCGAAACATGCCTTTTTAACTGAAGAATAGATCCATTGTGTATGCCCAGAAATTAAATAGAACAAAAAACAAAAAAAAAGTACATAGTTTAAAGCATTAGATCAAACAAACGTTATATTCAAGAGCCAGCTTTAAAACGAAACTAGCGAGTGTCCTCTGCGAATGATGACGTCACCGCCGAACTCCGTAGCTTCATAGAAGGTGCGTTGCATAGTGAAAACAGCAGCTGATGATAAAAACAGAAGATTTTCGCTCTGTCCAGCCTCGAGAGTCGCAAAAACTCCCTCCAAAATGCTTATAGCTGAAATAGGGCATTGTACTTATTGAAACTAGAAAATAACATGTACACTACTTCGCAAAACATAAAAGCAACTACAAGGCTTATTTAAATTCAAAAGCTAGCTCCATATTCCTGAAGAAATATATTTGTTCACAGTAAATCAGTATCTCTTTTCTTTTTTTTCCCTTTTTTAAAAAAAGGAAAGAAATATAATATATACATATAAACACTCTGCACACCCTTGGTAAAAATAAATTGAAAAATAGATGATACATACTGTCTGCAGGAACATAGCATTTACAGAAAAAACATCATATTTATAACCAACAGATAAGTGAAATATTAGGAGACTTTTAAAGCTTTTTAAATGCTTTAAAAAAAATATCTTTTGCTCCCTTAGGATCAGAACACATAAACCTTTTTTCATTAAATGTAAAGGACAAGGCATTTGGATAAGACATACGAAATCTTATCCCTCTTTTTATCAAGTCTGCACAATAGGGAGAAAGTTTTTGTCTATTTAGTTTTATTTGAGAAGGAAGATCCTGTGAAAATGACAATTTGTGAGATTTCCATAGAAACTGTTTTTTACTTTTAGCTGCTTGCAAAATTTGAAAAGTGTCTTGGAAGTTTAATAACTTAGTATAAATAATCCTTGGTGAAGAAGTATCTTGACTTGCATGCAATGCTCTGTGTGCTCTCTCTACAATTATATTTTTTGAGGATGCTTCACAGTTTAACAATGCTTCAAAGATGCTCTTAGTCACAGACAGCAGATTTTTATTATCATAAGATTCTGGCAAACCACGAATAATAATGCTGTTTCTGCGACTCCTGGCTTCTAAGTCTATCAATTTAGTTTGCATTTCAGAAATAACTTTATCTTTAGACTTTAGATCACTTTCCAATGAATCAGTTTTTATCTCTAAAGCTGAATTTCTATATTCAATGATATCCATTCTGTCATTTATTTGCTTTAAAGTTTTACTAAAGTCAGCAAATTGCTCTGAGAAGTTTTGAATAGCACTTTGTATAGGTTTTAATGCTAGCTTTAGTTCATCTAAATAAAAGTTTGAATCATTCAAGTCTTTGTTACTTACTTTGGAAGTTTCAGGAGATTGTTTAGATGTTCTCAATCTTTTTGAACTGGTATCTGTTTCAGGTGAGAGCACTGAAGAAAATTTGGCCTTCGTAGGCTGGGTCTCCATGGAGTCATATTTAGTAGCCATGCCCAGAGATAAGATGCTGATGACAGAATGTCAGGTTCCAGGAAGATTCTGAAGCAGCAGGTGACCAAATCAGATAACACCACAAACTGTTCTGAGGTAAAATATATCCCAAAGTAAGATTTCCGAAGATAAAAATATTCCAAATGTATGGAAAAAGATTTGTAAAATCTTTTTATGAAAAAAACTGAGGAAAAAGATTGTTACAAAGTTGTAAAAAAATAAAGATGTTACAGATCTGTGAGGAGCTCAAAGAATAGGGACTAGTCTAGTCGGCAGCCATCTTGGAATCCGGCTCCAGCAATTCTAACCATGTGGGTTCTGTCCTTGAGCCAGTTTGCAATCCATCTAGTGAAATAGGGGTTTATATTTAAGCTGGTGAGCTTATCTATAATGCCCGAGGGGGTATTGTATCGAAGGCTTTTGCGAGGTCCAGGTAGGCTGTGTGGACCACCTTCCCCTCGTCAATGGCTTTGGTGACTGTTTCAAAGAAATCAAGCAGGTTTAAGAGGCAGGATCTGCCCTTAACAAAGCCGAACTGGGTAGGATCCAGTGTCTGTAGGTCCCCAATATCTTTATTTATTAGGTCCATGATGATCCTTTCCATAGCTTTGCAGACCAAGCTAGTCAGGCTTATGGGGCGATAGTTTCCAGGATCCGCTGAGGCACCACCTTTATGGAGAGGGACCACTGTTGCTGTACGCCACTCTCTGGGCACATATCCTGTAGTAAGGCTGAGATTGAGCAGTAGTTTTATGTTTGGGTTTAGCTCTTCTTGGAGTTCATGTAGGACGCAGCCCGGGACACCGTCTGGTGCCATTGATACTGTGTTTTTTGCTTTGGAGAGGGTGGCTCTTACCTGAGCATCTGAGATGTCAGGAGGGCAGCACTCTGCTGGGATAGATATTTGCCCTTTTGGTGGGGAGGGGGGGGGAGTTTGCGCTGAACCTGTCAGCTAGGATGTTGGCAATGTCTGTGGGTTCAGTGTATTTTTTGTCATTTTGGACTAATTCTGAGCATATCTGGGAATTACCACCCAGGTTCCTAACATAACTAAAGAAAGCCTTGTGATTATCCTTAGTGTCCTGTGCAATTTTCTCTCGAAACTGGCCTTAGACAATTTTATGAGTGCCCATAGTTTTTTGCTAATACTGATCAGTGATGCCTTCCCTTTTTGGGATTTTGCTCTATCATTTAGTAGCTTCCTCCTTCTATTGTATAGTTTGTTTATGGCTGGGGTCCACCAGACAGGACGTCTGCCTTTGGAGGATTGGGTCTTGGTTTTATTTGGGATCGCATGATCCATGCATTCCTGAAGATGTTCATAGAATGCGTTTATAAAGGATTCTGCGGTCTGAGACGTATTTTCCACAGGCCCGGGGGCTTTGAAGGATTCCACCTCGGTTTTGAGGAGTGTGAAATTTGCTTTAGGGAAGTTTTTCACTGTGGTTTTCTGGGCTGGGGTGGGGTCGGGATGTGAATATCCAGTGAGATTAGTTTATGGTCTGATCTTACCAGTGAGGGATACACTTCTGGTCTGGAGTATAGAGTCCCCATGTTGGTGATGATCAGGTGCAGTATGTTTTCCCATCTTGTGGGTGTGGTAACAAGTTGTTCCATAGCATTTGAGTTTAGAAATTCTAGGAACCTTTGGGCTAGGGTGTTGGAGCTAGATTAATGCTCCCAGTCTATGTTTGGGTAGTTGAAGTCGCCCAATATAATGGTGTTTGGAGAGACCTTCATATTTTCCAGTGTTCTCAGAAAGGCCGAGTGGGGTTCCTGGGGTTGGGAGGGTGGTCTGTAGCAGGCTATAAACTGGAAGGCAGTTTTACCCACTGTTAGTTGCACATGGATAGTCTCTGATGCTTCGTGCTTTGCCACCAACCTGGAAGTGTGGGTATCTTTGATGAATATCGATACTCCCCCTCCTTTTGTGGTTTGGTCCAAGTTTTGGGGCCGAAAAGCATGGTATGAGGTATAACCTGGTAGTGCTGGGGTGCTCTCAGGAGCCCTGAACCAGGTTTCTGTTACTGCACAGATATCAATGTTCTCCATTCTAAGGAGAGTTTTGAGTGCATGCATCTTGAGGTTTAGACTTTTGGTGTTGAGTAGCATTACTCTTAGTTTCTTATCCCTTGTGATACCTATGGAGGTGGGTTTGTCTTTTGAGCCTTGCCTAAAAAAGACACTATGGGGGTAGCAAGAGCCTTTGCCAATATCCGAAAGCCCAGGGGTGACAGGTGCAAGCCGTCCCTAGCGAAGCATCGTGGCTTGTCGAGCATATCATCCCAAGCTGACAGGCATTGGATCCCCTTTGAATGACACCAGTACTTAAGCCAATTGTTGAAATTGATCATCTTGTCTTCATATTGTGGCATCATTCTTGGTGAGGGTAAGATGCTACTCAAGGTCAGGGTCATACCGGCCTGGGCTACATGCTCAGAGAGCTCCTTTATGTCTCTTTTCATGAAGTCCAGGGAGGTACATCTCAGGTCATTCACACCAGCATGGACAATGACTGAGTCATATCTGTACTTGCCTTGGAGTGACCTGAGTGCTTGTGTTATGTGGCGGATCCTAGCACCCGACAGGCTGCTCACCGTGACACTCTCCTTGTTCAGCCTGGTGAGCGGGACGTCAGTGTGCCTGATGATAGAGTCACCTATTACAAGTGTATCAGGTGTGTTGTTTAGTCTTAAGGGCTGTGACTGTTCGGCACACTGGCTTTGTGAGATATGTGTTGCACGTGTTTTGTTTTGGGGTAGTGGTTGCTTGGGTGTCTGCTTTGGAGATCTCTGCTGCTTAGGCAGATCTTTATTTAGAGCCTCCGAGTTTGTTTTTGTGTGATTATGTGTTTGGTTTGCTGTCGTGGTAGGTCTATGTGAGACTGGAATTGTAGTGAGTGTGGTTTCCTTCTCCTCCTGACTGGTTATGCCAGTACTGAGTTGGGAGAGCTTAGCCTCCAGATTGGCTATATGGTTGCATCTCTCACATGTGTTGGAATTTGTTGGGCGTAGGAGAGGGTTGTCTGTGCACATGAGGCAGTTGTAACATTGCCTCAAGATTCCCAGATTCACCAGCTGGACCGGAGAGCAGATTGACAACTGTCCTTTGGACATGCTAGAATAATATTGGGAATTCCTTAATAATTGAAAACAAGGGCCAGTGGGGAGTGAGGGTGTAGTGCTTTTAATTTTTAGTGCTGACTTATATAATTGCTTTAGCGAGCAAGTGCCAGGTAACTTAAGTGCAATGTGTTACAGGTAACTTAAATGCAAAAACGACAAACAGTAACTTTCTTTCAAGTGAAACAAGGAAATAAGTACAGTAAGCAATGCAGATATCACTAGTGATCCACAGAAGCGCTGAGAAGCCGCGTATTAGGTGGAATTAGTGTTCCAGGGAAATAACAAGCAAACAAACAACAAGCATATAAACAAAGCTAGATTCAGCAGGCCTGGATCTAGTCTATGCTACAGCAAACAAGGTGTACCAATTTCAGTAAGATACAGTTCAAATATTCAGGCACTATAAACCTTTAACCAGAAATTCCCAGCTCAGAAGGGCAGAGTCCAGCCTCTTCTCCCACAAGAGTGCAGACCACAAACCTTCTTAATGTAAAATAACTGGCCTGAAGCCCAAGTGCTTAAACCAGAACTAATACACTTTAAGAATAACAGACACTGGGCTCTCAATCAGCAGTTCCCAACTTAGAAGGATGAAAGCTACCTGTCCTGCCACCACAGTGCATGCCACAAACCTTCCTAATGTAAAACAACTGGTCTGAAGCCCAAGTGCTTAATCCAAAATACTTAGAATGATAGCTACACTCTAATCAAGTTACTACCAAGCAGTAATAAATACAATTGAATACTTTAGAGAATGCCTGGATTAGTGCTCAAGTTACACAAACAAAGCTAGATCCAGTAGGCCCGAATCCAGTCTATGCCACAGCAAACAAGGCGCACCAACTTCAGTAAGAAGCAGTTCAGATATGCATGCACTATAAGCCTTTAACCAGAAATTCCCAGCTCAGAAGGGCAGATTCCAGCCTCTCCTCCCACAAGAGTGCAGACCACGAACCCTCTTAATGTAAAATAACTGGCCTGAAAGCCCAAGTGCTTAAACCAGAATTAATACACTTTTAGAATAACAGACACTGAGCCCTCAATCAGCAGTTCCCAACCTAGAAGGATGTAAGCTACCTGTTCTGCCACTACAGTGCAGACCACAAACCCTCTCAGTGCAAAACAACTGGTCCGAAGCCCAAGTGTTTAAACCAAAAGGCTTAGAATGAGTTACAACAAGCAGTAATAAATACAATTGAGTACTTTTAAGATGATGCAAAAGTAAAATAAAGTAGGTAGAAACACAAGTACAGTAAAAGCAGATTAATTTATTTTTTTTTCTGAACAAGTGCTGAGATCAAAGAAACAGATTTGAGTGCTGAAACTAGAAAACTGGCTAGTTATAAGAAAAAAAAAAAAAACTAAGCTAGAAGGCTTCCCTCCAACACAGAAGGGCTTGGGGGCTCAGAAGCCTACAAATAGTCTATACCACTTAACAGGAAAGACAGGAAACAATCTTAATTTTTTTTTCTGTTTCCCAGATGCTCTCTTTGTACACAGTAGGAGTGCCTGAAATCAGAATATGATCTCACTGCACTCAGTTGAGTGAGCAAATGAGATGGGCCCAGAAGGAGTATCCAAACACAAATTTACAAGAGGGGCGGACAGTTTCAAGGCCACTAAGATTAACACCAAAACAAAAACAGGGAGGGTGGGTGGGACTAACTGAAGAGCAGAGTCAAAACTTCCAGTTCAGTTAATATTCCTGCAACACACAGTTAAAATCAATTTAAATACTGTATTACATGAAAAAAAAGTGCAGATAAAGGTACTTAAATTCTCTTATACGTCCAGTTGAATACAGCAAGTTCTTAGCCGGCCAAAGATGAGGTTTTTAAGCAGAAAATATTTCACACTGTACCACTTAAATAGGCAAGGACAGAAAATCAAAGAATGTGGCTACCCCACACCTGTAATTACTAGCAAATAACAAAATTCAGCAAACACTGACTAACTTCCAGTTCGGTTAATATTCCTGCAACACACAGTTAAAATCAATTTAAATACTGTATTTTTTTTTTTAAAAAAGTGCAGATAAAGGTACTTAAATTCTCTTATACGTCCAGTTGAATACAGCAAGTTCTTAGCCGGCCAAAGCTGAAGTTTTTAAGCAGAAAATATTTCACACTGTACCACTTAAATAGGCAAGGACAGGAAATCAAAGAATGTGGCTACCCCACACCTGTAATTACTAGCAAATAACAAAATTCAGCAAACACTGACTAACTTCCAGTTCAGTTAATATTCCTGCAACACACAGTTAAAATCAATTTAAATACTGTATTTTTTGAAAAAAGTGCAGATAAAGGTACTTAAATTCTCTTATACGTCCAGTTGAATACAGCAAGTTCTTAGCCGGCCAAAGCTGAGGTTTTCAAGCAGAAAATATTTCACACTGTACCACTTAAATAGTCAAGGACAGGAAATCAAAGAATGTGGCTACCCCACACCTGTAATTACTAGCAAATAACAAAATTCAGCAAACACTGACTAACTTCCAGTTCAGTTAATATTCCTGCAACACACAGTTAAAATCAATTTAAATACTGTATTTTTTGAAAAAAAAGTGCAGATAAAGGTACTTAAATTCTCTTATACGTCCAGTTGAATACAGCAAGTTCTTAGCCGGCCAAAGCTGAGGTTTTTAAGCAGAAAATATTTCACACTGTACCACTTAAATAGGCAAGGACAGGAAATCAAAGAATGTGGCTACCCCCACACCTGTAATTACTAGCAAATAACAAAATTCAGCAAACACTGACTAACTTCCAGTTCAGTTAATATTCCTGCAACACACAGTTAAAATCAATTTAAATACTGTATTTGTTTGAAAAAAGTGCAGATAAAGGTACTTAAATTCTCTTATACGTCCAGTTGAATACAGCAAGTTCTTAGCCGTCCAAAGCTGAGGTTTTTAAGTAGAAAATATTTCACACTGTACCACTTAAATAGGCAAGGACAGGAAATCAAAGAATATGACTACCCCCACACCTGTAATTACTAGCAAATAACAAAATTCAGCAAACACTGACTAACTTTCAGTTCAGTTAATATTCCTGCAACACACAGTTAAAATCAATTTAAATACTGTATTTTTTTGAAAAAAAAAGTGCAGATAAAGGTACTTAAATTCTCTTATACGTCCAGTTGAATACAGCAAGTTCTTAGCCGGCCAAACCTGAGGTTTTTAAGCCTGGATGCAAATCCCTTGGTAATGAGATGTGCCACATAGAAGGAATGTATGACCACAGTGGAAATGTGGTGGTTGAAGGAGAGGGTGCTGTCAGCCTGTGCCCCCAGATCTCTTATAACACCTTCAGTGTTCAGTGGGCTCCCATCAATGTGGTAATTAGTGGGAACTGAGTTTCTCCCAAAGCAGATAAAGATGCTTTTTTTGGCATTAAGCTTAAGGGCATGGTTTCGACACCAGTCAGTGGTCTCAGTGAGGTCTTTCTGTAGGATGTCTACATCACTTGGGGAGTTAATAATGGCTCCCAGCTTGCAGTTGTCTAAGAACTGAGTCAGCCAGAGTCCCTCTGTGTTTATCTGGACTTCTGAGAAGTACATGTCAGACAGGAGAGAGCCCAGGACTGATCCCTGTGGGACTCCACTTATGACTGGTCGGCAGTATGACTTGGAGTCTGCTACTTTTACACTGTGGGTTCTATCTGCGAGCCAATTTGCAACCCACCTAGTGATATAGGGGTTGATGCCTAGTTTGTTAAGTTTATCAATAATTCCTGAATGTGGAATGGTATCAAACACCTTGGCCAGATCGAAGTAGGCTGTATAAATTGCCTTGCCCTCATCCACAGCTCTGGTGACTGATTCAAAGAAGTCAACCAGGTTGAGCAAGCTTGATCTACCTTTCACAAAACCAAATTACGTGGGATCTAGAGTTTGTAGATTCACTATATCCTTGTTAATTAGGTCAATGATGTTGCGCTCCATAGCCTTACATATCAGATTCATCAGGCTAAAGGGGCAATAATTCCCAGGGTCTGTAGTCACTCCCCTTTACGGAGAGGGATGACTGCAGCAGTTGTTGTTGTTGTTGAATTAACTTATTTGTTCATGTCTTAACATGAAACAGATATATTTAGGTTACTCAGGCAAGCATCCCTGTCAGACTTCATAAACATGTCTCTTATTGCTTCATAATAATTTTTTTTACAAAACTGTTTCAATTATTAAAGTCTAAGATGGTAGTTATTCATGACTTTATATCAGGCTTAAAGATCATGGCATCATTATCTGAATTAATTGCATTTGATATGACCATGGATTTTGAGTATAAAGATTAAAGGATTTTCATATGTTATCAATAATATTGGCATCCCTAATTGGAATATACACTTTTTGTTCAAGATTGTTTTGATTAACGCAGTGAATTAATATTAAGAGATTATTATTTGGCATAAAGTAGTATACACTTCAGTCCTCCATAAGAATTCCATTTTCACAGAGTTTTACATCTAGGAGTTTAGTCAGGATATCGCCATGCTGTGCAGGGTATATAGTGCAGATTATGTTCCTGTAATGTTATAATCTATGCCACCTATATTGATAATTATAGGAGCAATTTGTAGATCTGATTTATTTCCTGGTTTCTAGTAGCGGGATGTTACTGATTACCATTTCATTATTGAGACTACTGACCATTTTTAAAGCCAGCTTAACATCAGGAGGGTTTTTGACCACAGTGGATGTGGCATTCCTCAGAGCTGTTATGTTATACATATACAACTTGAGGCTGAGGCTGGATGTGAGAGGATGCTGTGTGGCTCATCTGAGTACAAAAGGAAACTTCCTCTACTATCCAAAATTCAGAAACCAGACCCTTGTAAGGTTTGGCATCCCAGGTTCTATGAGTTGAGTCCTGAAAGAATGTTCCTTAACAGTGCTCCACTATTCACTTAATAAACACTCCACAAGGGCATTGGAGGGAGCATGCATTACTATCACATGACTACATATGGCATCTTGTTTTTATGGTGTTGGTATTGGCTACTTACACTATCATAATTTCTTTGGCAATGCAGATGGCCATCAACAAATCCATACTTAGAGTACATTACAGAGCATATTTTTTTCTCTAGACATTCAAATGTATTATATTTCTGCAGAGGAAAGGAGCAATGACACAATTTTTGTTCATATTACTGGGTAGATGGATATTAGCATATTGTGCAGGCATGCTCACTTCCTGAAGTTCATCTATCATGCAAAAGCCTTCTTTTGGCATTGATTATGCTAATTTTCTTCTTCCTTTAAACCAGATATAATCTCAGCATCAGTTTATAACTTTAATGTGCTATACACAGATAAAACCCTGAAGTATTTGAAAAGATCTGTCTTTTCTTTCTTGCTTTCTTTTTCTTGTCCAATGACTTTGTTCTATCACCAAACAGACTCATCTGTTCCTCTCCTGGGTGTTGAGAAGTCTGCATCTCCACCTTGAGTAGGAGCACTTCAGTCTATTTATTTCCTGAGAAAAGGGAGCATAATCAGCCCATTTATTCCCACAAATAGGTCACAGTTGGGTTGTAGTGACTAGTCCAATATGACAGACCCAAAGTACTTCCTTCATAACTAAAGGTCCGCTAATTCTGATGACCATGTGAAATATGCTTACCTCTGCCTCTGCCCTCTGTCAGGTCCCTTGGCAGCTTGTGCTGTGCAGAATCAAGCTTTGCAAATGCTACACCTAGGGATTCCTCTAGGTGTCACCCAAGCAGCGAGCCAGAGCTACATTTTTCCCTCCAGGATGGGGAAGCTGACAACCGGCACTCACTGTCATCCTTCTTAAACTCTCTCCACCTCCAGTGCCACCAGCTGAAGATGGGATGTAAGGTTTGTAATCAGGACATCTTCCCACTGTACCCAGGAATTGGGGATGTGATCCATTTTATTTGTTTATTGCAATTTCCAAATTTATTTTGATTTAATGTATATCCTTTATTATGAAAAAAAATAAAAGCAACTAAACATTTTTAATTTGCTTTGGAATCTGTATTAGAAACTGCAGAGAAAAAGAGATTTCAAACATGGGAAAATGGTCCAACTTATTCCTAAAGCAGTTTCACTAATTTTAAATCAGTGTCATGTTTAATGGTCTTAAAGCCCCGATGTTCAATAAATTAATAATTTCAAGACACTTTCAAGAAATTATGAATGGAGTAGCACAATGTACTTCAATATCCTTGTAAACAATAAACATAAGACCTGCATGTGTTACACACAGAAACACTCTTTCAGCAGTGAAACAATATTCACCAAATGTAAATAAAACTGCATTCTTGGGCACAGTCTAGATACAAAACAATTTAAAAAAATCCATCAATTGCATGATTTCCGGTACATGTTTAGGTAATTACTATAAGCAGTCTGAAGTACTCAGATATCTGTACAGGTCACTCCCTGGTCAGCATGAGCTTTTTATGCTGTTTACACCTAGTAGTTTGATGAATGCCTTCTCATACTCTTCAATGGACAGCCTTTTAAAAGGTGGCAATTCCCTCTGTCACCTAATGAGCCAATACAAAGTCATTAAGCTTGCTAGGCAACAAGGCCATTTCTGAGGGATGTGGTACTCTGTTAAGCTAAAGAGCATTTGCTAACAAGTAGACTTTGGACTTACTTTCTAATTAAATGAGCATCATATATTCCCAGAATATCTTCTGAGCAAAAAATGTTACCGAATACAGCTGCTTTTGTGTTTTCCTTCTTTTGTCTGTATCTATCACGTTTTTTCACATTATTTCAAACTGTTAATTTGCCTACAGCATCAATCCACATGTGATCAGAATAGAGAAATTTATAAGAAAACTCTGATTTTTCCGCATCTCTTAACAAAGAAAGAAAGAAAGAAATGTCTACTTAAACATTTACAGGTATTGAGCAAAATAATGGAAAATCTAAATACTGCAATTTCATAAAAATTTTACATCTGAAAATAATATTGCAGCATATGTAATCTCAAATGTGTACTTTTATTTTAATCAATTTAATTTATTAATTTGTTTGTTTTTGATAACCAAGTAAATGGGGTTGTCAAAATACCATTTTAGCTGCAGTCTTATCTGTATACAAGGGAAAAAGCATATATGAGGAAACAATAAAAACATTATGCAAAGGCCATAAGAACAAAGAATACAGCCAAGTCAGTAAGGCACTGGATATAGACATGGGATACAAGTGGTACCATAATTAATATGTAGTGCACAGTGCAGCTGTTGACAGTGAGTGATGCTGCTGACATAAGGTAAAGAATCAGAGCATGACACATCTATAGACGAGGGTAAACAAAATCCGTCTCCCACACTGTACAAGCTCACTATGTTCTCTGAATCACAAATACAACCACTTTATCATCGTCTACCTCCGACAAACAGTCTGTACATTTTATCTGGGATATTCAGATTCAAACCGAAAGTGATTCTAAACAGACTATGGTGGCAGTGAAAGTAGTTATTGCTGCCATGGTGGTATACATAAGTTAATGAAGAGACACATGCAAGGAAAAGTTAAAAATGACAAAATGTTATAGCAAATCAGAATGCAAAATTATTTTGCCATGACAGAGGAAACAAGAAAAGTGAAGCAACCTAAGGCAGCAAAGGTTTTCTTATCTGTAAGAGCACGCTCATGTTACCTGTCACTATGTCAGCTATCAATCTAGTATGAAAAACACTGAAATATTGGAATGCAATAAAAGTAGAAAAATGTGGTTGGAATTAGCTAAAGAAATGGAGTATAGGATAAGCTTAATGAATGTGGCAAAAACATTTCATTGTGTGTACCTGTGGTATTACTGTAAACTAAAAGAAGGCAGCATAAATTAAATAAAACAGAATGGAGTACCAATTTTACTCTGCTGTGATGGTGCAGACTTCAGCTTTAATGCTGGATCTCAGACTGACAACACTGTCACTCAGTAGTGTTGGCAAAAGATTTATCTACATGAAGAAAACTTGAATCAGGTTTAACATACTTCAGTGACTAAGAGTGACAAAAAGTAAATTGACTCAGGAATTCTGACAGGTTCGTGTCACAAAAGCAAAATCCATGACACAGATTAAAGCATAGCTCTTTACTACCTTTTCGACTGAGAGTAATGCTTTCAAGCTAGATTTTCTGTTTGAGAACAACAGCAATGCTGTCAATAGTTAGCAAACAAAACACAAAGGCAATAAATTAAAAGAGCTGTTCAGCATAATATATTAAATCCCTCCAGACATGCAAATCACAATACAGTCTTCAATGATCAATTTTCCAAGGAGAATTATCAGATTCCAGGAGTGACAGAGTCAATATTAGCTTTATCTCTAACCAAGGAAGAAAGGAAGGTCCTTAAAATACTTTTTCATCTGCCACATTTTATTTATATTTACATTTTATATATGATTAAATGGCCTGACCCCAGAGTGCAGTCCGGAGACAAATATAAGACAAAGAAAATTGTTAACATAAAAAGACTGCAGTGTTATGCTTATCTACAATAACGTGTTTGACACCCGAATACAGGGAATATTCATCTCAGTACATAATCAAAAATCTTAGTAATTACAGAACTGTAAAGTTGTTGATAATGTTAGCTAAAAAATGATCGTTAGTCCTTAACAGAAATTGCAACATTGTATGCATTCAATATGTAATAGTAATCAGAGAAAAAGCAGACATCAAACCCATTAAATTTCTATTTATGAATGACCATATTGCAACACTTATTTATACTGGTTATTATTATTTCCAATTTCTGAAGCACAGTCAACCAAGAGAGATAGTATTGCATATTCTGGCTACACAAACTGAGATCCTGGCCAACGTATTATTCGTGCAAATGAAACAGACATGATTCTTGTTGAAGTGCCTGTGGTTCTGGTTCAATATGAATGTAAGATTAACAAAAGCCTAATAGGTTCATCATAAGCCCTAAGCAAGGCCTGATTTCTGTCCAGTCATGTCTCAAGGCTCAGAGTACAAATTTTGGAGAAGAAAAGTGAAATGCTTTACATAACCATGCGCAGTGTCAGAAGTGCAATAAGTAGTAGGCTTGTCTTACCACAGAAGGCTGTGGGTTCTATTCCCACATCAGGCCAACTGATTGCTGGTAGTGCAGCATAAGGGAGTGCTGTACTTCAGAGTGTGCCCTTTGGATAAGATATTAAACTGAAGCCTTATCTGCGTGAGTTGGTGGTAGGTTAGGTGAAAAGTTCCCATGGCACCTATTGAAAAGAGCACAGGAAGTTTCTTGATGTCACAGCCAAATTTCCCTTCATAGTAAAATACCACCTTGGGTCTCCCCTGAAAAGAGGCCAATCGCCTAGTGTAATTAACCTGGCCAATAAATAAATAAATAAATAAATGAATAAAAAGCAAACAGTACTTAACCTCTTAAGTACAGCCATGAAGATAGCAAAAACCTAAAGAAAAAAATGGTGTTAATAGAATTTTCATGAGCTATGACACAGAAAGTATGAATTGACCATTCTTGAGTTGGGTGACTAAAAATATAGACACGAGTGGAACAATGGTGGATCCCTAGACAGATACTTGTAACGCACCCACATTTCACTCTTTGCTTTTGAAGTATTATCTTTTGAAGTTAAGTTGGTTTTAATAACTGCGGCTGAATTCATGAAAATTATTGAACAGCAGAAGAGACAGTTAGATGTCATATGAGTATTCAATGCCTCTTAGGACATATGTGATCTTGATTCCTGATTTTCATTTAGCTGAGGTTGTTATTATAGTAGAGCCTGTATTCAAAGCTAACAATTACGTAGCATCTGGAACATTGCAAAACATATTTGTAGCTGCTCCAGATTTCCACCACCCGGTATTCAAAGTATGCAGTACCCCTATCTCATCTCCTAATTGAATGTATGTTATTTTTAACTGCCTATACTGCTCTGTATTTACTACTAAAGATGAGCATGTTACCATGAATGCCAGCCCCTACTTCCTGGTCTCTTACTCCTCTTAGTTTTGTCAGCCTTTCTTAAGCCTTACGGGTATGTCCCAAAGGCATTTCCCTAGTCTCTAATTACTGTAACCTTTCTGCCCTGAGCTTTATTGCTCCTAACCTATCCATCCCCTATGTTGTTTAGCTAGCCCATTCTCTCTGTGTTACAGCACCTGACCGACAAACTGCCTTCCTTTTAAGTTTGCTGTATACTTAATGATTGATTGATTGTTTCTTCAGCTATCTCACGGCTCAGGTGTAGCCCCACTCCATTTGTGTTTGCTGAGCTTGGGCTAATTATTCCTTCCTCCCACTCACATTCCCACTCACCTCCATATCATTTCATTTATACCTAACCTTTTGTACCTCCCACTTCCTTACCTCCGCCCTCTGCTGTTACACCATACATATCCCACTCCTTTCCCTCCCCTACACACACCTAAATTGTAAAGCTGCTACTTCTCCTTCTGCCTCCAATACTTCATCTACTCACCCTTCTGGTGACTCCACCTTATACTACACATACTCACATACACTCCTGCTATATATACCAACTACAAGTCCTAGCATCCTCTAATCATTGTAACCTACATACTTTTCTACCATGCCAACTACCCCTTTCTCAACCACCTCTTGATATTACTTCCTCTATTCTTCCTTTTCTCTCTCTGTCTCACTTCACTTAATACCCAGTTATCTCCATTCATAAAGTTCCTACTAATCCCCATAACATTGATCCCCTATCTCCTCATCAATCCTTTACTATTTTCCCTTCCATCTTTCCTATGAATACTCCTCTCCCTAAAATCAAAACTCCTCCCACGCATACTCCTTGACCTAAAAATAAAACAAAGTACTATACCTATAGTACATACATGTACAAACTCTACTACCTCCCTATTATTATCCTTGAAGCAGGTGACATTCATCCAAATCCTGGTCCCACACATCCCACCTCTAGCTATAATGCTATTTCCCCCAACTCAGAAATCTCAACCCCTCCAAACAAACAGATCTCCTATCACACCCCTGATATCATTGCCCTAACAGAAACTTGGCTAAATCACCAACATCCAGATAAAGAAATTCTCCCTCCTGGCTATAGTATACTTCGCTTAGATTGACAAAAGCAGAGGGGGGGGGGGTTGCCATTGCATACTCCATCCACCTTACTCTTTCAGATCTTAAGAAGCCTACCCCATCCTTCCCCCCAGCTGAAATACTGTCAGCCAATCTGAAACTTAATAACCATACCACCATCACCATAGTAGCCATCTACATTCCACCAGGGGATAACGTTCCCTTTCTGGAAACATACTCTCTTAGTTCTCTCAACATATTACCAATGAAACCGTAATTCTTGGTGATGTAAATATTAATTGGCTAACACTCTGTTCTCCAAATTCTCCCTCACACATTAATTTGTATGTCTTTACACAACTTATCTCTAATCCGACACACACCAGCAACTTACATACAACCAGTACTCTTATTGACTGGATACTAGTCTCTAAACCCTCCGAGTACCACACCCCTGAAACGCTATCAAACTCCCTAAGTGATCGCACCCCAATGAAAGTGCTTAGATTCTCACCTCACCATGCCAAACCATATAGGTTTATAACATGCCAAAGCTAACTAACATCCACCCTGAAACTTTCAAATCCCTCCTCTCTGAAGTGAACTGGAATTTCCTTAATCAACTCCCCCTAGATAATACAGTCCAGTCTTTTAACTCCACCTTCCTTAGCATTCCTAATTCACTTGCAGCTCTCCGCACTGTTTGTATAAAGTCTATTATATCCACATGGTTCATAGGTTCATAGGTTGGTACTAGGCTATCGGCCCTAGGGCCTATACAAGCCTAGCCATATCAATTCCCTGGATATTTCTTCCCACAATATTTACTTCTCTGGACCCCTGTCTAGCAGGGCGACTGACATGATCCCTGGGGTGAATTTCCTATCTCCCATCCAATCATCAAGGTTCCTTTTGAAGAGGACCAAGGAGGCACTCTGCTTTACATGTATGGGCAGTCTATTCCAGAGTATGGGGAGTCTCGTGGTTAGGTACCTATCCCTCCAGCATGTTTTGTTCATTGTGATACAAGATTTAGATTCCTGGAGCATGTGGCTCTGAGGGATTGGGATTTCTTTAAGTGGAGCATGTCCAACAGCTCAGGGTTTGACATGGCCTTGTATGTTAAGCAGAGATCGCCTCTGAGTAGACGATATGCCACAGAGTATAGCTGGAGTTTTTTTAGACGGTCAGCATATGGCATCTGCTTTAGGCCTGTGATTCTTTTAGTGAGGTATTTCTGTGGCCTTTCCAGCTGTTGCAGATGTCTTGTGAGGTACATACCAAACGAGGCATTATACTCTATAATGGGTCTAATGAGGGATGAGTACAGTGGGACAATGACCTCCTTTCTTCTGGATGAAAAGCCCTTAGTGATGAGGTGTGCCACATAGAAGGATTTCCTGACTGTTGTGGTGATGTGGTTATTGAAAGTGAGACCACTGTCCACCTGTGTCCCTAAGTCTCTCATCACACTTTCAATGTTTAGTGTACTGCCACCTATGGGGTAATTCATTGGGTACATGTCTTTTTCCAAAGTGGATAACTATACATTTCTTGGCATTAAGCTTGAGCCCATGGCTCTGGCACCAGGCATCTGTTTCTGTAACGCCCTTTTGTAGAATATCCACTTCATTTGGGGATTCAATAATGGCTCCCAGTTTGCAGTCATCTGCAAACTTTGTTAGCCAGAGTCCCTTAGTGTTGCTGTGTGGACCGCCTTACCCTCATCCACAGCTCTGGAGACTGATTCGAAGAAGTCAATCAGATTCAGGAGACAAGATCGGCCCTTCACAAACCCAGACTGGGTGGGGTCCAGTGTCTGAATGCTGCCAATGTCTTTGTTTATAAGTTCCATGATAATGCGTTCAATGCCCTTGCAGATCAGGCTCATCAGACTGATGGGACGGTAGTTCCCGGGATCCAAGGTGGATCCCCTCTTGTAGAGTGGGATAACTGTAGGCGTGTGCCACTCAGTGGGCACGAAGCCTGAGGTGAGGCTATGATTAAACATGACACTTAGGTGAGGTGCCAGTTTATTTTGTAGTTCATGTAGTACACAGCCTGGGATGTCATCTGGTTCCATGGATGCTGTATTCTTGACTTTGGAGAGTGCGGTTTCTACCTGTGTAGCCATGATTACCAGAATTTGGCAGTCTCTTGGTATTGAGATGGGCCCTTTAGGGGGTGAGATGGGGGTGAAGTTGGCACTAAATCGATCTACCAGGGTATTGGCAATATCCTTGGGATCAATATATTTAATGACATCCTTTTGAAGCTCAGAGTAGATCTGAGCATTGCCATTTAGATTCTTGACATAACTATAGAATGCCTTGTGGTTGTCTTTGGAATCTTTGGCAGTTTTATTTAGAGACAGAGCATGGAAAACATGAACAAAAACAAATCTCCCAGTAGACTTGCAAAAATATAAAGAACTTAGAAATCTGGCCAAAAAACACATTAATAAAGACAAGAAAGACTTCTACTATAACCATCCCTCAGCTTTGAGATCCAATCCCAAACTATTCTGGAACTCAATAAATCAAATATTATACCATGATAGTCCTAGGTCCCCCAGTCCATGCCCTGATAAGACACCTGATGAAACTGCCTACCTCTTCAACACCTATTTTACTGACTCCATATCCAAGCTACTTAACCCTAACCCCAACCTCTTCATCCATAACAATAGTTCTAACTACTCAGAATCAGCTCCCAATTTAAACTCCACAAATAAATTCTCCCTAAAACCAGTACCTACCAGCTACATCAAATCTCTACTCTCAAACTAAAACCATGCTTAGTACCAGTGGACGATATACTTTCTCTTTTCTTTCAGCTAGCAGTCAACTCTCTCGCTCTCCCAGTCTCTATCTTAATAAATCATCTCAGAGTCTAAAGTTCCTTCCATCTGGAAACAACTTTACACCCTACCTATACACAAAGGAGGTAACTCCTCTGATATCACCAATTTCAGACCTATCGCTATCCTGTCACCTCTCTCCAAACTTCTTGAAAAATGTATACATACACAAGTCATGCACTACATAGTCCAAGAAAATCTGCTCATACCCACTCAACACAGATTCTGACCTAAGCATAGCACTACTACTGCCCTATTATCTTTCCTAACCTCTATATCCTTAGCTAGATATGACAACATACTTATCTCCTGCCTAATCTTAGACCTCTCAAAAGCTTTTGACACCGTCTCTCACCCTCTTCTTCTGCTCAAACTGACTAACCTTAACTTCACCCCTGCTACTGTTGCATGGTTTGCCAGCTACCTCTCTGACTGACTTCAAGCAGTGAAATGGTACTCTGCTTGTTCCCCTCCCCTCCTCGCCCAGTTAAAATGGGTGTTCCTCAAGGTTCTATCTTTACTAATCTTCTCTACTCTTCATGTTCTCTGTCATCTCTAGTACAATATGCTAATGACTCTGCATTCATCACTGTTGCTGACTCTTCCTCTGAACTCATTTGTGCTGCACAGGCTTCCTTAAACTCAGTAAAGAACTGGCTCTCCAAAAACCAACTTATCCTTAACCCTAAAAAAATTAAACTACTACTTTTTCTTCCTAAAACCCTTAACCATATCAAATCCTCCTTCTCAATACTGTCTCTTAATAACACCCTAATTGAGGTTGAATCTAGCAGAAAACTCTTAGGCATCATTATTGATAACCAACTTAAATATGACTTATCAATAACTGTTATCAGGAAAACTCATCAGAAACTAGGTCTCCGTTACCGTAACAAAAAAATTCTCACCAGTGAAGCTAAGGTAACTCTCTCTCATGCTTACCTCCTATCCAGTCTACTGTACATCTCTCAAATTCACACTAGTCTCAACTCTGCACTCCTAGTCAAACTAGAATCTACCTACAGTAAGATAGCTAGATTTGCTGCCCATAAATCCTATATGTCCTATCACTATCTCACTAAAACACAAACAGGCTTCAATTACCTCACCTGCTCCTTCTCTCTCAATATCAGATCATTCACTCCATCCTTTACCAAACATCCTGTAGTCCTACTCTTTCATGTATCATCTCCCACTATTCAGCTGCTAGGCCTCTCAGTAGCTCCAACCAAGACCTTCTACTAATCTACAAACCCCAACAAAATCTGGGTGCAATCTCTATAGCTATAACTCCACCAAGGCCTGGAACAGCTTTCCACTTGAAATTAGGTCCCTTAATCAAGTAACAAAATGTAAGGCTGCCACCAAAGAATACATGCAAAGTCAATGGACTTGCCACTGTATTCACCTCCGTAAATGTTCTTCCAACCCTAACATCCTCCCACCCCCCCACCTACTTACTATCTCATATCTTACTCCTCCCTATAAGCACATTACTTAAACACTGTTTTGAATGATGCATGCTCTTTATCTTTGCTGACAAGACTATAATTTTATCTTTATGCCTACTGCCAAATCTTCAGTTTTTGAAATTTTAGTATTTACTGTTCTATCACTTATTTGTTATTGTATAAATTCTGAATTTTCTTTTGCTGCCGACTGTTTCCTGTAAACGATAGTTTGTATAACTTGTTGGAGTTTTCCTCCCTGGGCCTCTGCTGAAAAAGGGCTATTCAGCTCAGTCGGACAAACCTGGTCAACAAACGTAAAATAAATAATAAATTTTATATATATATATATATATATATATATATATATATATATTTTTTTTATATATATATATATATATATATACACACGCACACACACACACACACACACACACACACACACACACACACACACACACATGCACACACACACATATATATATATATATATATATATATATAAATGCTTGTGAACACATTCTGTTATTAATTCTGTTATTAATCTATCCAATGTGGCCTATGAAAAATATCATTGTTCATACATTTTTACTATTAAATAGTTTCCCATCTATATTTATTTAGATAAATCAATGATTTACTTTTTCTACTAACTGTATGGTGCATTTGAAACTTACAGTTTTCACCCCCAGCACATAAATATAAACAGTTGTATATACACACACACACACACACACACACACACACACACACACACACACACACACACACGTACCCCTAGGCTATTTTTCTGTGAATACACAGTATGCAGTAGAGGCATGAGCTACCTGTAAATGAGATAATGAAATGAAACCCTAAAGCATTTACCATCATGGACCATGATCATGTATGGACAACAAGATTCTTCTCAGAATAACGAGAATGCAGAAATTAACAAGTTCATAAAAGCATGAATATATTCCCATCTAAGAGCAAGAATATGGTAGAATAGGGATAGAATGGGTAAGAGATGTACTCTAGGGAAGGGAACTCCTCAGAAGTCAAAACTGTGACTCCATTGTAACTTTGTACCATGGATATATGGAAGAGAATGGTGGTTACCTTTTGGTGAAATCTAAGACTACACAATAGTTTTGTCAAACTATGGTGCAGTTTTGGTTCAGCTGCAATTTTCATAAGTTTATATGTGAGTTAAATAGTAAACTGATATTAAGCACGGGTGAAATTAGTCTCCTGAGACTTGAACTAAAATGACTTTCATTTTTTTTCTCTTGCTGTCCATCTATCTTGCTCTTCTCCTGTAATTTGATTTTACATTCCACCAAACAGGATTTTGGTTTTGCCTGCAGCAAGGGCTGAGATTGGAGGAGACCATCATTCTTCCAGGCCCAGAATTTGTCTGCTAGCTCAATTCCCTCTACAGGTTAGTAAGCACATTACATATCTTGCAATGTCTGCAACCAAATGGGTGGTCACATGCTTCCAGATGCCTGTGCCCCACTCCAGATAGACAGACTGAACAGTCTTAGTAGGTGTTGTTCTTTCACAAGCTGATGAGTCTAGACTTATGATACCTGCACATCTACCAGATGTCCTTCCCATAGCAATACTTAAGATAGCTCTTTCCACTGGTTGAGTGAGGGGCATTGGCCACTAACTCCAATCCTTGCAAGCAGGTTCCTCTTGTAGCTGGGTCCCTCAGTTGAACCTGGTTCACTAAAGCAGTGAATCCCATTTTACCACTTAGCTATTCAAATACTATTGGTATAATCCAGAATACAAAATGTGTAAACAATTAAGGTACACTTACTCAAATTCAGTGTTATCTGCATTTCTGTTTTTACTGCACACTTTATCAATGTATAACTGAACCAAATATACCAATTAATATTAAAAAATCTATACCATTGCAAAAGTGAAGCATTATAAAATATGTGAATAACTTGAGAGCCAAAGATACTTATACAAGAAGTAATTCTGGGGAAGGGAAGAGTCATAATCAAGGATGACAGTTTTGGTGGTGATACCAGGGCATGCATTCCATGCTTACGAAAATACTGGGGTGTGCACCAACAAACATCAATAGCCATAACAGCCTATCATTGCACTCTGCCACTGGGGTGAGGAAATGCATAGAAGATATGAATAAAGCCCTCTACAGCCATGAGTATGACACTGTTCTGGAATGCCTCAAAAATCTCCACAGCAACAAAAGGGTAATGGGTTAGTTCTGCTGGAGTAAGGAGTGGCAGTTGGCATCTAAAATTGAAAAGAAGCATGAATACCAATCAACATTCTGCCCTATAGCGTCCAAATGATATTCAGTTAAAAAAATGTAACTTAAAAACACTATATATATATATATATATATATATATATATATATATATATATATATATATATAAGTTTACTATCGAAATGGCAATCGGACTTCATTCGATTTACGTAAGTCTGAATGCCCAATTCGACATTAGGAAAGAATGAAAAAAAAATGTTGAAATGCACAACAGCGAATGCATTATAGCATTTGCTGTTATTAATTTCAACATTTTAATGCAGAACACACTATAGTGGGGATTGAGAAATGTACCCTTTCCTTCACTGTAGTGTGATCTCAGAGTTTATATATAAGTAGCAGGGGGTGTTAGGGGATGCAGCCCCCCATATGGGGAGTGCAGGGGGGGGGTTGCCACCCTGCAAAAATGTTCTTTGCTGTGTGTAGTAAATTAGCACAATTTGCAGAAGTGTGCAGAATGTTTGAAATATGTCAAATTTGACATTCTCCACTTCCACATTAGATTTTGTTTTGCTCATTTGGTTTGCTCAGCCGATAACTCGCATAAGGTATGATCGGACAAATTATAGTAAAATATATATATATATATATATGTATATATATATATATATATATATATATAGATATATATATATATATATATATATATATAGATATATGTATGTGTGTGCGTGTGTGAGTGTGTGTGTGCATGTGTGTGTGTATCCTCTTCATTTTAGAAAACATGCAATGTTTGATAAAATTACCGACAGGAACGTTATGCTGAACATCAGAATTGTCAAATGTCTGTGTTTTCTATTGTCTGTTTCATCAAAAGAGGTAAGTGAGATTTCATAAAAAATTATATTTATATATATATATATATATATATATATATATATATATATATATATATATGTGGGTCTACTTCAAATTAATGAAAACTCTCTTACCCAAAGACAAAATTGCCGAGATGAAATTGCCGAGACGAAATTACCGAAACCTGAGTTTAACGAATGACCAGCTTGCCAAAACTTTACCCAGGAAGGTATCTACTCATTCGACATTAAAAAAGAAACACATTGCACTCTATCCTACTAAGGAGAAGGATATAGATTTTTGCATTATGGAAGCTTGGAAGGAGAGGGAGGGTAAATGTAAACACTACTTTGGTGAAGTATCTCATCTGAAGGGAGTGAGAAAATGATAAGTAGTAACAATCCCCTGAGAATGCCACTCTCTTATTCAAGTGAAATTAATAAGGTATACAGTATTATTAAGAAGAACTGGAATATCCTGACTACTGTTGAAGAACTTAGGGATGTTGTAGCCGAAGGTTCGCGTTTTGCTTTTAGGAATAATAGATCACTCAAAAGGCATTTGTGTTGTAAACCTACTAGGGATGTGGGCATAGTTGAATCTCATAGAATTGGGACATATGCCTGCAGAAATTGTACAGCATGTGAACATATCTATGCAGGTGCTTATATTACACATCCATATGCAGGTTTCAAGATTAATCTTAATTTCTATGCTGACTGTAGAACTAGAAACATGGCATATTTCAGCTTTTATACCACATGTTATGTTTTTTATATAGGGAAGACTAATCGTATATTTAAAGATAGAATATTAGAACACCATAGAGATATAACAAATCCTAAGGAGACTAATGCACTTGCACAACATGTAGCCAAGGAAGGTCAAGGGCATTGTTTTAAGTTCATGGTTTTAAAAGTCATAACAGAAAGAAACAGGGGGGTGACATTAGAAAAATCACTGAGACAGTGGAACAAAACTGGATTTTGCTGCTGAATGTAGATACATCACTCGGCTTGAATACCAAACTATCACTATAACCTTTACTAAAAGCTAGATCATTGCAACATTGATTTTATGGACATTTTAATAGATTCTGTATATATGTATAGATGTTCAACTTTCATTAATTTTAATATGTTTTGATAATATGTTTTATTTAATTAATGCAATTTCTGAAGCATATTCTTGACATCATGCATAATAAGATAAGCTGAAGCATTCATTGGCTCATACATTGTTTGAATGGAGCATTTGTTGTGTATTGTTTTGTCTGAGGAAGCGGTTGAATAAATGTGAAAGCGCTTATGTTTTTTCCATGTAATAAAACTGTGTTATACTATGTGCCATGCCGTTACCGGTGTTATATGGTTTCTACTTTTAGTAAGCATCAGAAAAATTGGTTCAAGAAACAGGTTGTCATAGCTTAGAATACAACTGTTTGCAATCATTAAGTTTGTTCTAAATGTGATATAGTACTGCTTTGCCTGCTGATTTTTTTGTCAGTCATTCCATTGCAAAATTTCTGGTACTTTCCTTCCAAGTTCTCTGCTTAAAATAAGGTATGTAGCTAAGTCCAATGTTTTAAAAAGTGTGAATAATTAAATCCCTAGATCAGTTTAGAAGGTGTTTAAATAGCTTTATGGGGAATACACTTAGAATAAAAAGAGGTAAATGTACATAGATGTATTTATCCTTACTTGAAAGAATACATTATTTGAAAAAGAAAGAACCAAATAAGTAAATAAATTGGAGCTATTTTGAAGTCAGCAGAATCCTAGTGGTAAGAATAAACCTTAAAGTACCTTTTTTGTGTAATGCAGTTTATTCATGTATTTTGCAAGGTGAAGCTCTAAAAATCTATCTAAAACTTAAAAAAAATGACCAGGGCCTTAAGAAAGTTGCACAAATTGTTATCAAAAAGCTAGCTCAGAGGATTACAGCTTATAAGGAACTGCTTCGTGTAGTCCAGCATTTGATTTCCTCAATTTCCATTTGCCTGGTATATGACTCCGGACATATCAGTTAAACCGACCATTTTCTGTGACATTTGACAAATTAGGCTGGGTCACTTAATAGTATTCTGGGCTGCATGACTATCAGCTACACATGAACTTTGAATTGCTGGAAAATTATGATTTTCAGTAACCAGCCCCACTACCTGGTAACACATTTTATATTATGTGTAGTGGTGTGTATTAACCTTATAGTCTACTAGACAGATATACTTTGAGTATGTGATTTTCTGAAATGCAGTGCAGATGAGCCTTTAAGAAGTACACATTTAAAAACTCTAAACATCGCAAGGAGTACAACACCTACATAGTTGACATTTGTTCATTGTTTGAAGAACTGTAGTAATATAATTACTTAAGTCTGTTTTGCTGAAAAGAGATTTTAAAATCAGTTACTGAATAACTACCCACAAAAGAAGAATGCACTTAACTGCAAAATTTACTTCTAAAGCCCTTTAAATGTAAAGAATATATACCACTAAAAAGATTACAAAGGCAATCTTTATGAAATGGTCTTCAATAAGCTTGAAAATTTATGTTTCTTAATAGTTTATGAACATGTTTGTTCTTTATTTAAAAATCCAAGACATCTGAGCCTCTCATATATTCATTTTAATACTTTGGAATAAGATGTTGTAGTGGGAGAACTCAGCCATACAGAACCAGCCTTTATTATCACCACCTCATTAAGGTGAACTGGGGCATTTCTGCCTATTCCCACAACTATTGTTTAATTCTCTTTGTCAGTCAAAAGTTCTCTGAGTGGCTGTGCTATGTCAGAGTTCATGTGATCAACTTGTCTTACACATAGCCATGAATGTTGAAAGAAGGTTTAGACTACATCATTGCTTTTCTTACCATATCTGCAACATTTTTATACTGTTGCCATTCGTCATTAGAGATTCACTTCAATAAGCATATAATTTAATTACTTTTAGCCAAATAACAAAGTCATAAAGTGTTTAAAAAATACAGTTTTTGAACAGAATGCCAGCCAGAAATTGTGGAAACATTTTCAGTACAATTTTTCCATAGATGTGGTTTAATACAGTTGTCATAAACCACTTTGGAGTCAGTGATAACACTAAAGTCATAAATATGCATTGATGTAAATTTCCTAAGTATATTTTGATCAGTTTCCAAATTATTTTATTTATGTATCTTTCCATCCAAGTGCATGGATGGACAGAAGGATGCAGTTATTTATTGATTTATTGTTTTTTTCTGCATGTTGACTGTCACTGTATTTTCTATTAAAGAAAAAAAATTCATGCATTTTTAAGAATAAAGCATATGCATTTGTGTACCTGGTGCTAATATCTATTTCTATACATATTTACATCTAATGTATATCTATATCTATATCTATACACACACACACACACACACACACACACACATATATATATATATATGTATGTATATATATATATATATATATATATATATATATATATACACATACACATACACACACACACACACACACACACACACACACACACACACACACACATAGATATATATATATATATATATATATATATATATATATATAGATATAGATATAGATATAGATATACCTACTTCAAAGTGGCATTAACACAAAGAAAGGAGAAATCCTCCTGTCACCCCAAAAATGGAATCATGGGACATAATTAGAAACTACAATGACTGAGCTTTCCCATGGAAAACACTGAGCAGATACCATAAATTTGCTAAGTTGTGCTGAAAGGTTAGTTGCTTGGGAACTTCTAATAGCTATCCAGATTATGTGGGATCCTTCAGTTAGGTGGTCTGGGGAAGCAGAATCCTGTTAATTCTGTTTTTTTTATGAATGTATTCTGAATGTTTTGCAAGCTGGCTAATATTCAGATGATGTGCAGCCTTTGTTAAAAGAATTTGAAAAATTTTAGATGGGGTTATCTAGATAATATTTAGCTGTGTTTTTAATATTTTGCTTGATGGCTTTTGAGTCTTTTCTTCTCTGATTGTATACTGATTGCTTTAGCTGTTTATAACCATATTGTGTGCAGTGGGTTGTTTTTGGTTTGTGTGCAGCTTTGGATTTAGTATTCCAGGGACACTAAACACATGCTACAGTTTTTTTTTTATTTATTTTGTAGGTGGTTTCTCAGTACTACATACAGACTCGTTTCAGACTCGGATCTCAGGACCAGTGGACCAATCAGTCGAACAAGCCTAATTTACGAAGCCATATAACTTAATATGTCTGATTCCATAATCTAATATAAAATCTTATTGCTGTAGAATCACAACAATATACTTTCATCAAAAAGACATAGTGGTCTGCTTTATTTAGTAAATGCTTTTCAGAAAGTCAAAGTAGCTCTACCTTGTGAGCATGCAGTTCATGAGACATGCTTGAATTTAGCCAAGGCCTTTGACGCCTTTTCTCATAATAGAGCTTTAAATAAGCTTAAAGGTCTAAATTTAGACCATTATGGGCAGCATGACAGATACAACCCGCATAGCTAAAGTAGCAGCTGCCAACTCAGAAAATGGAAAAGTGGCTATCTACAGTCCTTAAGACTTATTACTGCATCATTTTCTGTTTGCAATCTATTTTGGAGATCTACAAACCATTAACAGAGACATGTGCCTAACTAACATTGCAGATAACTGCAAATCGTATGATGCTCTTCACTCAGTTTCAGATGCCGTGTTATTCCAGTAAGAGATAAACCACAAAAATCAATGGCGTATTAGAAATGAGCTAAATTAATTGCAAAGATGTATAGCATTGTTATCTTTTAAACAAATCTTAACAGCAATTTACAGTATAGACAGCACCCTTCTCTAGGCTGATATATCACTAGCGATCACAAAAACTATTGCAGAGGTTCTCAAAAAAAAAAAAAAAAACACTTTCATAGACAACTCCCAAGCTTTTGACCACCCTGTATCAATAGTAGTAATGAAATACATCTATCTACCCTAATTAATAAATAAATGTTTTTCATCCATAGGTTCATAGGTTCATAGGTTCATAGGTAGGTACTAGGCTATCTGCCCGAAGGCATTTATAAGCCTAGCCAGAATGTGTTGGCTTACGCCGCCCCCTTAGATTAGTTCCCTGTGCCTCTCTCCAGCAGAGCCATTGAAGTGATCCCTGAGGTAAACATTCTGTTTCCCATCCACACGTCAAGGTTTCTCTTGAAGAGGGTTAGCAAGAAGCTCTGCCTAATGTAGATTGGAATCTTGTTCCAGAGCATGGAAGTCTCTGGGACAAGAATTTATCCCTCTAGCACGTCCTATTTATTGTTGTGGAGAGGTTTAGATCCCTGGAGCTTGTGGCTTGAGGGGATATGGTTTTCTTTAGGTGGAGCATGTCCATCAATTCTGGGTTGGACATGGCCTTGTATGTCAGGCAGAGATCACCTCTGAGTAGGCGATATGCAACTGAGTACAGCTGGAGTTTCTTCAGTTGAGCTGCATAGGGCATCTGCTTGAGGCCAGTGATCCTCTTGGTGAGGAACTTCTGTGGTCTTTCCAGTTGTTGCAGGTGTCTTGTAAGGTACATCCCAAATGGGGCATTGTACTCTATGATGGGTCTGATGAGTGATGTGTAGAGGGGCCCAATGACCTCCTTCGATCTGGATGCAAACCCTTTTGTGATTAGGTGGGCCACATAGTAGGATTTTCTAACCTCTTTGGTAATATGATTATCAAAGGAGAGGTTACTATCTACATGGGTCCCCAGATCCCTTATTACGTCTTCCATATTTAGGGGGCTACCACCTATGTGGTAGTTTGTGGGTACTTTGTTTTTTCCAAAGGGGATGACTATGCACATTTTGGCATTTAGCTTGAGGCCATGGTTTTCACACTAGGTATCTGTCAGAGTGAGACCCTTTTGGAGGATATCTGTGTCAGCCTGAAAGTCAATTATAGCCCCTAGTTTGCAGTCATCTGTGAACTTGGTCAGCCATAGTCCTTCTGTGCTTGCCTGTACCTCTGAGAAGTATATGCCGAACAGGGGTTCTAGGGCTGAGCCCTGGGGAACACCACTTGTAACCAGTTTAGAGTCAGACCTAGCTCCCGCAACTCTTACCATGTGGGTTCTGCCCATGAGCCAGTTGGCAACCCATCTCATGATGTAGGGGTTTATGTTCAGGCTGGTGAGCTTGTCTATAATACCTGAGTGGGGAAGGGTGTCAATGGCCTTTGCGAGGTCTAGGTAGGCTGTGTGGACCATCTTTCCCTTGTCTATAGCCTTGGTAACTGTCTCAAAGAAGTCCACCAGCTTTAGGAGGCATGACCTTCCCTTAACAAAGCTGAACTGGGTAGGGTCCAGTGTTTGGAGGTTTTCAATGTCTCTGTTAATGAGATCCATGATGATGCGATCCATAACTTTGCAGACCAAGCTAGTCTGGCTTATATGGCATAGTTCCCAGGGTCCGTTGTGGCTCCACCTTTGTGAAGCAGAATAACCTTTGCTGTGCGCCACTCTGTGGGCACGTAGCCTGTGGAAAGGCTGAGTTTAAACAATATGTTTAGGTGAGGAGTTAGTTTATCTTTGAGCTCATGTAGGATGCAGCCTGCGACACCGTCCAGTCCCATTGATGCTGTGTTTTTGGCTTTGGAGAGGGCTGTTTTAACCTGAGTGTCTGTGATTTCAGGGGCACTACATTCTTCTGGTATAGTTACGGGCTCTTTTGGGGGTGAGAGGGGGGTGAAGTTTGCACTGAACCTGTCTGCCATGATGTTGGCTATATCGGTTGGTTCAGTGTATTTTGTGCCATTCTGCACTAACTCCGAGCAGATCTGAGAATTGCCACTTAGATTCTTGACATAGCTAAAGAATGCCCTGTGGTTATCTTTGGAGTCCATGGCAATTTTTCTTTCGAAGTTAGCCTTGGATGATTTTATGAAGGAACGTAGTTTCTTGCTGATACTGATCAGGGATGTCTTCCCTTCTTGGGATTTTACTCTTTTCTGTACTAGTTTCCTCCTTCTATTGTATAGCTTGTTTATGGCAGGGGTTCATCAGACTGGTTTCCTTTTCTTGGAGGAGTAATTCTTGGTTTTGTTTGGGATAGCATGATCCATGCATTCTTGTAAGTGTCTGTAGAGTGCATTAGTAAAGGATTTTGCAGCTTGGACAGCATTATCCTTTAGCATGGGGGCTTTAAACTTCCCACCTCGGTCTTAAGTAACGTGACGTTTGCTTTTGAAAAGTTTTTCACTGTGGTTTCTTTGACCGGGGGTAGTGGCGGAATGTGGATATCCAGAGTGATAAGTTTATGGTCAGATCTAACCAGCAAGGGGTTGCCCTCTGGTGTGGAACACCAGTAGCCCATGTTGGTGATGACCAGGTCCAATATGTTGTCATCTCTGGTGGGGGTGTTGACCTGTTGATCCAGGGCATTTGAGTTTATAAATTCTAGGAAATGTTGGGCAAGGGAGTTCGTACTTGAGTAGTTCTCCCAGTTAATGTTTGGGTAATTGAAATCAACCAATATCAGGGTGTTTAGTAGGACCTTTATGTTTCCCAGTGTTTCCAGAAATGCAGAGTGGGGGTCCTGGGACATGGTGGGTTATCTGTAGCAAGCAATAATTTTAATAGCAGTTTTGCCCATTGTTAGTCACACGTGGATGATCTCTGAAGCATCGTGCTGTGCCACTAACCTGGAGGTGTGGGTATCCTTGATGAATATGGATACTCCCCCGCCTTTTGTTTTTCAGTCTGGGTTTTGTGGCCAAAATGTATGGTATAAGTTGTAGCCTGGTAGTGCTGGGGTGCTCTCTGGAGCCTTAAACCAGGTTTCTGTTACTGCACATATATCAATTTTCTCCATACTGAGGAGTGCCTCGAGTGTATGCATTTTGAGGTTTAGACTTCTGGCATTGAGCAGCATTACCCTCAGTTTTTTGTTACTTGTGCTATTTACGGTGGTGGGTTTGTCTTTTGAGCCTTGCCTAAAAAAGGCACTATGGGGGTGGCAAGAGCCTTGGCCAATATTCGAAAGCCTAAGGATGACAGGTGCAAGCCGTCTCTAGCGAAGCAAAGTGGCTTGTCGAGCATGTCATCCCAGGCTGACTGGATCCCCTTTGAATGGGGATCCAGTGAAATTAAGTAAGCATTCCTCTATACTCTGTCCAGTTCAGACCAATTATAACACATTATACCCTTGTTAGCATGTATATTGCCAAATGCATCACTCAGGTAAAAGTGTGTAACTAGAATTATTGATGAAATAAAGATTTCCAGCTACCAAAGAAGGTTTGAAGCTCTGTACCTATACTCTGCTTTTCCAAACTTCTGCATGGTAATTTATGTCTAACACACAGGACTCTTAAGGATTCAGCTCTACATGAAGGCCTACACCTTCACAAAGCAAATGACTTCACAAATATTCAAACAAAAGACTGAACCTCTGACGACAAAAAAAGACACACTGGAAGATTAAGTTCAAAAATGTTTGATGACTAATAAGACACAAGACTAGTTGGGATTATTATTTTTATTTTTTTATAAACAAGAAACATCTTTATTGAATTATCACTTTTGATATATGTAATCTTAAGAGAGATCCATGTGAAATACCAGAAATAGAAATAATTTAACACTATGCAGCTAAATTAGCAAATAATAAAGTGCTATCTGAAAAATGCAGAGTGAAAAGGAAAAGAAATGAAATAAGCATAATGCGACCTTGAACCATGGAAGCATTAAACAGAGAAAACTATAAAGCAACTAAGACAAGCTGTATCGCTATTAGATGAATACAAAAAAGGACCATGTCATCAAAAATACTTAAAATGGCAGATAAAAGCAACACTCAGTATCAAAACAGATTAGGATGTAAAATTGTCTATCTCAATTAATAAACAAAAAGTATCATTACAAGCAATAAAACTTAGAAGGTATATCAACAGATATAAAGGAAAAGTGCAAAATAAACACTTGACGATCCACAAGGTTTTATAGAGAATTGTTAAATCAACAAAGGAATAGTAGTACCACCTAAAAAAGAAAAAAAAATAGTACATTCTGGAGAAGTGTTTATGAAGAGTCTGCTGATGATAACAAAGATGAGAAGTGGACTGAAGAGTTAAAAAATCAGAAACACATTCTAATACAGAGGATATGTATTGGAATGGTGTAACACTCAGAGAAACAGAGACAAAATTAAGAAAGGATTCAAAGTGGAATGCCCCAGGTCAAAATACCGTCCCTAACTTCTAGATAAATATATTAACATCACTGCATACTGATTTAGCCTTGAGTAAAAATTTTTCGTATGCACATCCCAAATAGACACTGACTTGGTTAACAACAGTAAAAAAATCATACTCCTCCCTAAAAAAAGAATGTAAGCCATTCCATGAACTATAGACTAATAACTTACCTTCTGCAAATATATAAATTATATACTAGAATTGATGCTGACAGGGTTTATAGTCACAAAGAAAAATTCAATCATGCAAATAGAACAAAAAGCTAACCAAATAAAATCATATGTAACAAAGCATCATCCGTTGTTAATCAAAGCCATAAGAGATAGATGTAACAAGTAGAAGAACCAAAGTAAGGAATGGATTGATTGCAAGAAAGCAATTTGGATGCATATGCAACTACATATAAGAGAAGAGACCAGAATATGTATAAAATACACCACACATTGATCTACTATATAGTGAGAGATTGATCAAATATATAGCAATGACCACAAATGAGCTGCTATCCAATTTTCAAATGAGCCAAGATACAGGGCAAAGTATTATTCTAAAAATAAAATTCCGAAGGTGATATTCTGAGGTGATTCTTTGTCACCACTTTCATTTTGCTTTGCCCTTAAGAAATTATTTAAGAGATTAGGCAATAGTTACATCTTAATTACAAAAAAACAACTTGTCCAAAGACATCTCATCTACATTTTATGGATGATTTAAAATTGTATAGCACCAGATGGAGATCTTAAAGTACAAATACAAATGGTTAAAATATTCTCAGTTGATGTAAAATGGTATTTGGTCTTGATAAATGTGTAAAAGTAACATTTATCTCAGGAAAGCTGAAACACCAAGAGAATGTCAACCTGGGACAGGAATGTTATATAAATGAAATGGAAGATGAAGGGGTCTATAAATATCAGGGAGTAGATGAAGTGTAAACAATAAAACCAAACAATTGAGAACAAAGTTTAGTGAGGAATATTTTGGAAAACTAAAGCTAATATTATGAATTGCCTTGAGATCTAACAATAAAGTTCAAGATGTAAATTTGTTTGCCGTTCCTGTACAAACAACTTTGATATTGTTGAATTGCCCTGAAAAGCACTGAGTCAGTGGTACAAGGCAACAAATGAAAAACATGTTTCATTCTTATCCGCAAAGCTGACTATATGTATAGGATTGCAATTACGGAACTGCATATATATTTATTCATACCATCAGATGCAAGCATAGTCAAAGTTATAAACCATGAAGAAAATAAATCAAGATGACATCATTGCTCAGATTGGCAAAACATTTTGAAAAGGGAGGTGGAAATGGAAATGAAACCAGAAGTTGATAGAAATCAGATGACAACAGAAAATACCATAACAAAACAAAGAAAGAAAATAAAGAATGGGATGGAAAGGAAAGAAATGGAAGGGAAATGAAGGGAAAGGAAGGGAAAGGAAAGGAAAGGAAAGCCAACAACTATAGTGGTAAATATAGATAACTCCTGGAACAACCATGTGTTGATCAATATTTGACATGTGGATGGCTGTGGAGAGATGGATTTAATTCAAAAGATGAAAGGCTAACAATGACAGGGCAATATAGTGGAATATGTAAACAGTGGGTCACAGTGTCTGTTGAAAAAGTGGTAGAAATAAACAAGTGCAAGTTCTGCAGACTCAATTGCATATGTTGTTGCAGAATGTGACATACTCATAGGAAGAGGGTCTGTGCACTGAAAGGCAACAATGTGACAAGATGGTTGCATAAGGACTTGTGAAAATGTTACAAGATACAGGTAACTGATAAACCTTAGAAGCATGAACCATAAAGGATTACTGAAAATTAGGAAGGTAATATCTAAAACCAGCATTTAAGAAAGCAGAAGCATGAAAACCAGATCTAGCAGTAAAGGAAAAAAGAACAAAAGTATCATTATTTACCAAAATAATTATTAATTATTTAAAGAGTAATTACTCAGCAGGTGAATAACTCTACTTCCATTACACATCTACTCTCTGAAACACAATTGAAAAATACCACAAACAGATTGTAAAACTTTCACCATGAAGCCAACACTAAAACAATACCTAAACCAGTCATTGTTGTGCACATGTTCCTCACCTGGGTAACTCTATTTTCCTTTGTCTAGTTATACCCCTAATCCCTTTATAATGTTTATCCCTTTCTATGTGATAGAACTTTCTACCACTTTTCTTCAATTGCCTTCTTATCTTAATCCTCACTTTACATATACAGCCAGATTCAATAAAGCCTACAGAGTCCATTTTTACCTTGTACACTATCATTTTGGATTCAGTAAGCTGCTCTACACGTTGTGTAAAACTGTGCAGAGCCACGCAAACAAGGTAATCACCGTGTCATGCAAATTACAGCATAAGCAGCTGAATTGTATGCTAATCAATCAATCCAAGATGGGGGAGCTATTCAACAAGCTATAAACCAATTGTGTAGACTCAGTGCTTTTTTTCCTGCAAATTTCAAAACCTATTGGAATATAGCTACAGAAAGGAGTCTACACAAAAACAATGTTAGGGGCTACTCATGCCTTAATTCACATGTATGTGCAGCAGGCTGAAGTCTATGCTGCTGCTAATAGACTAAGACCAAGAAGGAGAAGAGTATTCAGGGCCCGGGTAACCTATCACAACCCACATGATGTGGAAATTGTAGAGAGCTACAGGGTGGATAGAGACACAGTATAGGAACTCTGCAGACTCTGTCATCCTCAAATCAGAGGGCATACCAAGGGCAACCCAACCTAGTGGAGACAAAGATTATTTATTGTACTTAGAATTTTAGCTACAGGTACCTCCTTTCAGAGATCAACATGGGGCATGCTGGGGGTGTCATAGGCATTAGCAGCCAGGGTCATCCATCATTTCTTGAATGCTATGCTCCAACATGCCAGTAACAACATATATTTTCCCCATACTCTGAGGCTAGGGCCAAAAATATGGAGGATTTCTACACTGTAGCACACTACCTTGAAGTACTGGGTGACAGAGATTGCACATATATAGCAATTATGGTACCACCTGGGGAACAGGGAAGGCTCTACATTAATAGAAAGGGCTTCCACTCTGTTAACAGACAAGGCATATGTAATGCCTAAGGAATCATTTTAAACATGTATGCTGGCAACCCTGGCAGTTACCATGACTCACATATCTGGCACACCTCCCAACTGTATCAGATATTCACTGGGGGGAGGGTATTCCACAGGGTCCTTTACTAGGAATGCAGGTTATGCACTGGAACCATGGCTGATGATACTCATCAGAAATGCACACACACCCACTGAAGAACTTCGTAATGAGGCACATGCTCAAACCAGAAATATCATAGAGCATGTGTTTAGGCTTCTGAAGTCATGGTTCCATTGCCTACATCATGGGGAGCACTGTAGTACAATACATGGACATGCACTGAAATATTCACAGTATGTGCCATGTCACACAACATCATCCTGAGGAAAACAGCTCCAAAAGGATCAGCAAGGAGAATGAACACACATCCCACCACCAATGCCAAGGTCACCACAGCCACAAGATGATGAGGAGTCAGAGGGGGAACCAGCAGCTGCTGTGGGTGGAGGCAAATGTAGACATGCTCAATATGCCCCTGCATTGGCTAAGAAACAATGCATAGTATACTCACTCATGACCTAAGGGCCTAAAACCTTCCTCCTAGACACATACAGTACATATAGTAACATTGATATCAGGCAACTCTCACAACCTTTACCTCCACATGTATTGGATATGTACTGCTTGCATCAGACAGAGTCATCCCTGAACTAAAACTGTTAGCAACTGCTGGATTTACAAGGTAAATGCTGAACCTACAGTATATTATGCAATAATATGAATAACTGGCATATCCTTGCATTTTGTTACTTGGTAGTATAAGCAAGTAAAAGGTGGATGATTTTATTTATTTATTTATTTATTTAACATTCGTTGACCAGAAAAGTCTGACTGGGACAGAGCCTATTGGAACAGAGCCTATTTCCAGCAGAGGCCTTGGAAGAAATGCTCCAGATGCATGTTTTTAGAATGTGGGAGAAAATCAGAGTACCTGGAAGAAACCCATGCAAATGCAGGGAGGATATGCAGACTCCACACAGAAGGCACCCCAGCCAAGAATCAAACTGGAGAACTTCTTGCTGAGGTGACAACATTAACCACTGAAATCACCTTACCATATGATAGCAGAGACTTATTTGACTTATATTTGCCCATTATTAAGAAGTAGGCCTCAGGCATCAAATATTCACATGGTCATACCTCTCAAAAGTAGTGATGGTCACTACATGCCCTCAGTTTAGCACCATACACTTGTATTGGAAAATCATTAAAGAGAGAACTTAGAAAGTAATGATAAAATTTCAATTCCAGACTTCACAACCCTCACAATATCATTAACAATGAAGATGGAAATGTTTGATGCTATCAGCTGTCTAACTTTCTAAGACCAATGTAAGTCAAAGGAACTGTGATGTAATGAGGTAGTGGCATCTGTGCCAGGGAGATTAGGGCAGTACATGTGCACATATGCTAGCATAGCTAGCTGGAGTTTTGTAAAGAATTTTATGTTATTTGACTGTCACACGGATTTGTACAGATCATCATCATCTTCTTTTGGCTGTTCCTGTTAGGGGTCGCCACAGTGGATCACCTGTTTCCATTTCTTCCTGTCCTCTGCATCTTGTTCTGTCACACCAACCACCTGCATGTCCTCTCTCACCACATCCATAAACCTTATCTTAGGCCTTCCTCTTTTCCTGTTACCTGGTAGCTTCATCCTTAGCATCTTTTTCCAAATATACTCAGCATCCCTCCTCAGCACATGTCCAAACCAACATAATCTTGCCTCTCTGGCTTTGTCTCCAAACCTTCCAACCTGGGCTGACCCTCTAATATATGTATTCCTAATCCTGTCCACCATCGTCACACCCAGTGCAAATCTTAACATCTTTAACTCTGCCACATCCAGCTCAAACTCCTGCCTTTTTGTCAATGCCACTGTCTCCACCTCATATAACATAGCTGGTCTCACTACCCTCTTATAGACCTTCCCTTTCACTCCTACAGGTACTTGTCTATCACAAATCACTCCTGACACACTTCTCCACCCACTCCATCCTGCCTGTACTCTCTTCTTCACCTCTCTTCCACTCTCACTGTTACTGTTAACTATTGACCTCAAGTATTTAAACTCATCCACCTTCGCCACCTCTACTCCTTGCATCCTCACCATTCCTCTATCCTCCCTCTCATTCACACACATATATTCTGTCTTAGTCCTGCTGACCTTCATTCCTCTTCTCTCTAGAGAATGTTTGAGTTAAAAATATATTTGTAAAGTTACATGTGTCAAAAATGCATCAATAGTAGGTCCTTGGACAGAAAGAATGTATGCATGCATGTTAGGTTGTATTGTTGTAAGTGATCAAATGTGTATGTTTATCAGAGAATGCTGGAATGATGGAAAGTTGAAATTGTGTTATACCTTTCAGATGTTGCTCCAGATCTTCGCAAAGCTCTGTGTGTGTATTGTACTGGAGTCATGTGACAAGAGGTGATGTCAGCCTCTAACCAGCATTGTTTTTAATGGATTGTAGCTGTGAAGGATTACTGGTTAGGTGAAGGAAAACACAACAACACTGCGTATGGCCTTCATCCAATGGGTGTGTCATGTTAGACTTACAAAGTGTTAGCTGTAAGGCTGGTAATGTAAGTAAGTAGCACACAGTTCACAGACCCTGCTCATTAACATTTAACCTCCCATCATTTCATGGCAACTGCATATGACATTATTGCCATTTAATATCCCCACACCTTTTAAGGAAAATGACATAGACTAGCTTACAGACTGCATGTCTCAGAGTACTGACCAGATAAGAGAAGAATGACCAATAAACACAGAGAGGTAAGACAGTGGAAATTATATTTGCAAGCAATAGTCATAAATATTTGTGTTATCACTTAGTGTACTACATCTAACAATAATAAAAGTACAAATAACAGTTGTAGGTTTCATATTACTGTAGATGATATTGCAGTTGGTTGTATGCAGAATGATTTCAGTTCTTTGCTGCAAAGCTATTTTTGTGACAAAGAGGGATAATGCACTCCTCTTCAGTTCTGAAGGTTCATTGGAGTGAGAGTTCAAATACAGACCTATCTTGATATATATCATGTGTACCAACATTTTCTAGTGTGTATGTCATAGATTGCTTTTCCCCATTTCAACTACTTGTCCTTTTTTATTCTTTTTTTTTTTTTTTGCAGGGGGAGCAGTGTTTACATGACGTTCTGCTTATCAGAATCATGAGAAACGGAGGAAAATGAATTATAGATCTGGCTGTGCTTATCTCATTTGCACAAAGTACAGCTGTGCACAAACTGAACTAGTGGGCCAACAGTAAGCAGACAGAACACCTGCATACAGGGCATCTGTAAAAATGCAAAGTTCAAAAACAATACATTGTTGCAATTTATGTATTTTATCATGCAACTGTGCTAAACAGCATTGTGCTGTGGTTAGCAAGGTTCCCCAGCAACTGCAGCCATTGAACCCTGCAGGCAGGATTCATGCAGCCAATAGGTGAAACTGGATACATTAAATTAATTCTTTGGGGCACTGCACAAACCTGCTAAGCAGCATTGTGGTGGTTAACACAGAGATTTTAATAATGATTAGTAAATTTGAGAAAGTCACTCGTAGCTATTCCTGTGGCAACAGGTGTAAGGGTAGGATTTGAGTACAGAAGGTCCTGGGTTTTAGTACAGAGTGTGCAACCTTTTTTTTACTGTTGTGAGAGTGCAGTTTATAGCAATGAACTGTAAAAGAGACAAGTATTATCTCAACATTATTGTGGCAACAGATATAAGTGTAACACTGCCATACACTGGTCAAGAGTTCTAATACAGGATACTCCATACACTTTTACTGTTGTTCCACTTCCAATTATATTCACTCTCACTTATAATACTTTAGATAGTGGACCTGATAAGAATTATATGTATGCGGGATGAGACACCATTATTGTGTTTTCAGATGTATGACTGAGGGTATACTGTGTACTATATTTCTGTAAGTATAATTTTGCTATCTGGACTTGCATGGCCTTCACAATTACCTAAGACACATGCACAACTGGATCTATATCTAATAACCTTGTCAGGTCACACACATATATTTGTAACATCTCAAATGTTCACCTCTATTTATGTATGATTCTTGACTATGTTTCAGCAGCACTTCTTCAGTGGGGAATATGGAAAATCAACACTGTCAATGGAAACATTTTGTCCCTTATGCCAAAAGTTTAATCCCACAGTGGAAAAACAATTTTCTCTGTTTTTAAGTGTAAAAACAAATGTGTCTGGTCAATACATTTATGCCCCAGTGCATGTCTACAAACCTAACTCACCTAACAGTTACCTTCCAATATCTAATATATTTTTTCTAGGCTACATCAGTAGACACCCCTCAAACTTAAGCAAAGTGTCAGATTAAATTGATTTCCTCTCTGCTTGGCATTGCTGCTCTTTGCTTAACATTGGGCAAATACAGTTGGCATTGTTACTCACTTTTGCACACTATCATTAAACAAGATTACTGGAACTGGCAGAAAGCATGTTTCCATTGCTCTAGTTCAGCTGGTTGACATAGCTGGCATTAGAGAGGAAATTTCCAGGTTTAGGGCACAAAGGTGGAGTGTCCAGGAGTGATGGATAATAAAAGTGAGAACAGTCACCACGAAAAGTATCCTCAATACAAATAGAATCCAAAAATAGTCACGATAAAAACATAAAAATCATTTATTGTAGACTTAGAAAGCTAAATATAGCTAAGACTGGTATGCATAATGCTCTTCTGTTCTTTTCTATTCTTTCCACTGCTGCCACTGAACATGAGTTCAGTCAGCAGGCTCATGTTGTTCAATTGGAGAGACTGAGGGAATCAAGTTGTATGTATGCAGCAGAAGAAAAGTGTTATTGTAGCATTAAAAGTTAAAGATAGATTTTTGGTCTTTTACAGAGTTGTATCAGACTGAGCATGCATATCCCAACTGTAAAAGTAAGTATGCATGAATTAGTCTGTTGCACAAACCAATTGTAAGAGTCCAATATTAGACTCCAGTCAGAGGCTGTGGGTTCAAATGCTGCAATTCACAACTATACAATACTGTTAATTCTTCAATAATATTTATATTAAATTAAAAACTCTGTTCCAGTGGTACAAATGTACTGCTGTAAACTGTAATCAGTATAACTGAAACACACACATGTACAATATATGCACATTTCAAGGATTACTTTCAGCATTCTGTAGTATAGCGTGTATTTGTTAGGATGTGTATTTAAATGCAATACTTCAGATAAAAGAGTTGTATAATTGTATTAATGCATTGTATGTAACATATGATGAGCCTGTCCCCACTCCACTGGCTCCAGCACTGACACACAGCATATCTGGCAACCAACATGGCAGCACTGCCTCTGCTGCCCCTGCAATACCTGTGCCCTCAGGTAGTACTGTCCCTGAAGCTGGTGCAGTGTTACCCTTTGGGAACAGTGGCGGAGGTGGTGATTTCATCACCAACAGGGAGTTACCAAGGATGGTGCATAGGGCAGTGCACAGTACCATTCATGTGCACTTACGCTGGATGGAAATGCTGCTCTCCCTCGTGGTCCATAGGAGGAGGAGATGTCATGAACTCCAGCTGCCAGTGGAGTAAGGAGACAGTGATGACAGTCCAGTGGGTGAGGGCTCATTTCTCACTGTCTCCAAGCTTGATGTCTATGAGCCTGCATTGTCCCCTCTCTCACCCAAATCATGGTGTCCCCCAACATTTTGTGTCCATTACCATCACTGTCTCTCGTCTTGTTTGTCTTGCATGTTTGCATTTATTTCCTCACCTACCCAACTTACCTGACCTAGATATGCCTACCTCCCTTACCCAGTAATCTTCTCTTACTGAATTTACAAAAAGGACATCTGTCCCACACATGTCTTCTTGACACACTTAATTCAGTCGAATTGGCTGTACAACATGATTGCATTGTTGTCATCCCTCTTTGTGGAGATGACAGTCCAAATATAGCTAATACCCTGCACATAATTTTTAGTTTACACTGTTAAACGCTCCTTTCCTACCTCTCTCCTGCACATTCCTGTATTGCTTCCCCTTTTTTCTTCACCCTGCTTTCCCCCATTTTACCACTATCCTATCTACCCCATTTTAACACTTGTAATCTGGTCAAAAATAAAATCACACACAACACACATAAGTAGGAGAAAAAGTAATGGATCCCTTCACTTTTTGGGCTCTATGTTTGCGAGAAGTTTTGCATCATGCACCAATGTTCAGTGACAGAGAGTTGGGATACAATGGTGTGGTTATCTCCATGCAATTCTGCTTAACCCTGCTGCACTACATGTACTATAGAGAATCCATGTCATTGCATTATCACTGTTTATTTAAAAGTTTTGGATGCACCTGGATTAGAACCAAGTATCATCGGGGCTCAAAAAGAAATGTGTCAATGCATTTACACCTGCTGCCACAGAGTCAGTTAAATAGCAAGCATGGTTCATAGACTCAATGCAAACTCTCAGACTTTTTGCAATGTGGCTCGCATTTGTGCACTGCTTAACTATGCGCAAACATGGAAAATATTGAAAATGTATATCTCACATACGCCAACACTTTGCCAGCCATTAGGCAAACCAGCTACTTGCCGTGATATGGGAAATTAAATATTATTATGTATTACTGCAGTTTACTGTCCATTTCCACTCTATGACATGAAAGTACACGTGAAAACATAAACTGAATGCCCTATCTAACCCTACAGTACAGCTATGTGTTGCCTCCCTCCAAGCACTATAACCCGGGTGTCTCAGTACTTTGTCCACACATATATCACCTACACTACAGAAATTAATATCAAATGTGCGATATGCAATTCATATAAATCTGGTAACATGCAGAACTGGAACTATTGACCTATAAGCCAAAAAGCCTTATCTGCAAGGCTAGGGAAGGAATTAGCATGGACCTTATCCACAGGGACATAGATGACCTCCAACACACTTGACCCAACCCATTTTGGTTTTCTCAAGAGTAGCTCTTGCTTCTTACACCTAGTGGACTTCTTTGATAATGACCACTAAGAGATGGATGAGGGATAACAGGACATACCACCTATGATGAGTTATCCAAGGCTTTGACACTATCTCCCATTCAAGTATCATAGAGAAAATCTGCCATTTGTGAATTAATGCCATACATTACCAGATGGATAGCCAACTGACTCACTGACAGAACACACACTGTTAAAGTTGGGGACTGCAGTCCACCACTAGGCTACTTACCAGTGGAATACCACAAGGATATGTGCCGGGCCTTCAACTGTTTGGAAAATATTAATCTGAGGTCCAGTCAAAGGTATATGGACTGTGGCTTTCCATGTTTGCTCACGACTATCAACTGGACAAAATCATATAGAGTCCACCAACTATGTTAACATATTACAGAAGGTTCTGACACAAATGATTATTACCAAACTCATGGACTGAACCTTAAAGCAAAAAATACCTCATTGTCCCCTTTCATCAGTGAAATACCCCTGCTAATTATGACATACATAGCACCTCTCTATGTTCAAAGAAAGTGTTGGGACACTTCAGAACACATGTTGATAGCAATTTACACATCAATCACTATGTCTCTATAGTGGTGAAACACACATTTTACATTGCGCACCTCATAAATAAGGCCACCACATCCAAGACCAGGGAGGTCATAGCTCTGCTGTGCTCTACTTTTATTAGACCACTAATTGAGTATAATGCTCACTTCTGTCCGTACCTTACTAGACACCTGCAGCAACTGGAGAAAATGCAGATGTTTGTGACCTGGAGAATCCAGGGCCTCCAAAACATGTCATACATGGAAAGAGTGAAAGACCTGTCACTGTATTCAGTATATTGCAGGCTGCTGAGAGGTGACCTATGCTTGGCCTACAGAGTAGTCTCCAACCCTGTCCTAATGGAAATGCTGGACATTTTCAAATCAAATGGGACAATACTAACTTGCTCCAGGGATCTCAACCTAGCCTGTGACATAAACAGAACATGCTGGGAAGACAGATATATCTCCAGAGATTGTTGCTGCTATGTAATAGGCACCTACTGCATGTGAAGCAGTGCTTCTCAATGACCCTATTCAAGTGCAACCTTTAAAACTGGATGGGTGATTATAAATTAACCCCTGTGGTGGCACCTGTGTCCCTCCTGGACAGGGCCACTTAGTGCTGATCACAAAATGGCTCTGCTAACAATGACCATCTAACTATGCTCAATAAGGATACTTGCATTTTCACATGGATAGGCTTGTACATTCCCTAAGGCCATTATGTTAGAAGCCATCTATGAACCTATGAACCTATGCAGGCCTCCCAACATGTCGTGCTGATATCATCCACTATAAGTTGACCTGCAATCATACAAAAGATAGAATTGTGCTGTGACACTTGCGTAAAGTATTGTGTTCTGTAGTCTGTGTACTTAGATAGGTAGGAGTTCTGTCTCAATGCAGTCAAGTTTGTGTGTGTGTGTGTGTGTGTGTGTGTGTGTGTGTGTGTGTGTGTGTGTGTGTGTGTGTGTGTGTGTGTGTGTGTGTGTGTGTGTGTGTGTGTGTGTGTGTGTGTGTGTGTGTGTGTGTGTGTGTGTGTGTGTGTGTGTGTGTGTGTGTGTGTGTATCTAGCCAGAAGAGCAGAAGGTTATATCTTACAGTTACTGCTCCAATCCCATGGATTGACAGTATTTTGATACTTGCACATGCCTCCACATCCATTTCATGCAGCCTCCCAATATCTTCTCTCCAACATGCCTTGCTGATGTCCTCCATTATAAGTTGACCTACAGTCTCATAAAAGTCAGAGTTGTGCTGTGGTGCTTGTGTAAACTACTGAGTTCTGTAGTTTGTGTATGAAGATAGGTAGGGGTTCTATTCTCACTGCAGTCAGCTGTGTGTGTGTGTGTGTCTGTGTGCTCTTGCTT